>NC_041406.2:37989078-38111578 GCF_900747795.2 Erpetoichthys calabaricus
GTGGAGTTTTTATGTTCTCCCCGTGTCTGCGTGGGTTTCCTCCCACAGTCCAGAGACATGCAGGTTAGGTGCATTGGCGATTCTAAATTGTCCCTACTGTGTGTGTGTGTCCTGCAGTGGGCTGGTGCCCTGCCCGGGGTTTGTTTCCTGCCGTAGAAGCCCTGTGTTGGCTGGGATCGGCTCCAGCAGACCCCCGTGACCCTGTAGTTAGGATATAGCGGGTTGGATAATGGATGGATTTAAACTTTTCAGTTCTTCAGTTGTGACTTTTTTAATAAATGTATGTTAACAAATGATGAAAATGCACCAACAAATTATTCGTCCAGTAGCATTGTCTTTCTTAAAGGAATACTTTTGTTTTTTTGAGTCAAAATTATTTCTTCATAATCATCCATCCATCCATTTTCCAACCCGCTGAATCTGAACACAGGGTCACGGGGGTCTGCTGGAGCCAATCCCAGCCAACACAGGGCACAAGGCAGGAACCAATCCCGGGCAGGGTGCCAACCCACCGCAGGACACACACAAACACATCCACCCACACACCAAGCACACACTCGGGCCAATTTAGAATCGCCAATCCACCTAACCTGCATGTCTTTGGACTGTGCGAGGAAACCGGAGCGCCCGAAGGAAACCCACGCAGACACGGGGAGAACATGCAAACTCCACGTAGGGAGGACCCGGGAAGCGAACCCAGGTTTCCCAACTGCGAGGCAGCAGCGCTACCACTGCGCCACTGTGCCGCCCTCTTCATAATCATGGTATATATTAATTTTCCACATGAAATTGTGTTCTAAAGTGAAGCATCTTTATATGTTTAAAAATACCTAGCCTGCTCTTTCACTTTAAAATGAAATGGTGGAGGTGCTGGGATACAAATGTAAAAACTGAATCCTTAAAGCTTACTGAATACATCTATTTTTCAATTGATCTGCAAGTTGAGATTACATAAATACTGCAAAACTGTGTATCCATGTTGTTTTAGGAATGAAAAAAATGCAAAACATTTTTTGTGAAATTCAGCCATTGTAAAAGGAGACCCGCTGCGCACTTTACCTCAGTTCTCGTCTCCCTACATGGCAATCCTTCAGTCCCAGGAGTGCAGCCATCGCCATGAAAAGTTATCACAAAGCACTGTTATTGACATTATTCAATGTTGATGCCCAGATGTGAATTGCTGCCTGTTCTTTAGTATAAGCACATAGGCAATAATCACTGAAAAAAATGACACAATCACTGCCACTCCTTCAATACATTGTCGCAAGTGAGTGCGCATAGGGGACAGCTGAAGAGCTCTAGTGACTGTAATTCCACTGCCACACCAGGGGTTGGCGCTGTATCTTAACATCTTTCTCTCTTTCTCCCTCTGTAGAGTGGATGATTGTACTTCCACCTGGACACATCTCTTCCTGCCAGGAGGACCACAGACATATATAGAGGACTGACAGCCAGAGGCTCCTCCATCTTTGGCAGTTCTGTTTGAACTTGCGTCTGCAGGGACGACTCTGCAATAATTGCGTGTTTTGTTTTTTTTTTTTATTTTTACTGCATCCAGTTATACGGGGTGGGTGTCTTGGTACACCAACTCTTTATTGTTATCCTCTCCTTCTTTTACAACATGTGATAAAAATAATAAAAAGATAATGTAAAGTAGATCTGCTTCATCATATCATGGGCTTGAGTAAATGTCTACCAAGAAGAAACAGTGAAAGTTAACAATTATATTTACTCACTCAAAAACATTCTCTTCAGTTCTTTTATTAGCATATACTCAACAACAGGGACTCAGCATGCGCTACTAAATTTTTTTTGTGCCACTTCAATCTGTTTGATCCTGTCTTTACATTTTATAAGCATTTTTTATTGTGTGCACACACTGCAGAAAGTGTGTAATACTGAGTGTTGATTACTGTGTTTTTGAATACTGGTTTTTACAGCTATCCATTTACCTATGGAATACTGTTACTGTTACCTATGGAGTACTGTGGACTCAGTACTAACATGCAGGTGGCCTTGGCACTTTCAAAAATGTAAGACTTCTATAAATAATATAATGCAATGTAAACAGTTTATTGTGATTAATTGTTATGTGGACAAAGTAGAATGAAACTCTTATGTGCACACTTCACTAACACGCACCACGCTGCCCCTTGGTGTGACTTTTGCTTTATAGGTTAGGTAAAATAAAAACACAGCATGTATTAGGCTAAAAGTAGGCACTATCTAAGCAAAAAAATCATCATATGTCATTAAATCACTGTGTCTGCAAGTGATTCAGCATATGTGCCAGCATTGCTTATAAAAAATATGATTTGGGTACACATGGCATAAGAAAATAATATGATCTGAGTATGCTTAAACTGCCAACACTGGCACACATTTGAATCATGGAAGATGCATATTCAAATCCGATATTTCATTCATAATGACGGCTCTGCCACTATATCTAACACTCAGGGCACCTTTGTGCAGAGTATCATTTGTTACAAACCATGGCAAAATGGAACTGTTGTGAATTTGGCTCCACAAAACAGCAAAGGGATTAGGCCCCCAAAAGCCCATGCAACAAATCTTACCCAGGACAAGCCTGATCTAGGAAAATTGGAGGCTTGCCTTGGGTGAGATTTGTTGCATGGGTTTGTCTAGGCCTCAAAATGGAGAATAGGCCTTTAAAGTTTTAAAAAAGCAAAAAACAATCTCAAAGATCTTGAAATGGTGTACAGTATGTCTCACAAGAGGAGAGTGCAATGGATGTCTTGAACTGAGACAAGTCCCATCACAATCTTTAAAAATTATGATTTCTTAACTTGCAAAAATAACAAAATTCTCAAAAAGTTGTAGAAAAAGGAGCCAAAAAGGATTGACTTTTAACCAACCAGCAAATAAGTTAAAAAATTGTATTCCAACAAAATAACACAATAAACACTAGCAACAAGATCAAAATAACCAACAAAGAGTAATGAAAAGGCACAGCTAACAAAACTCACCTCCAATGCGTATTTAATGAACCGTGAAGGACTGCATATCCCATGAGCCTTTTTGGGGTTGGGAGTCGTCCCCAAACTGTAATGGAGAGGTGGCCTCACCCACAAAACACAGGCAACGTAAAGATATTTAAAGACACAGTACATAAATATTGCTAAACACAAGAAAAACTATAATACACAAAACATACACAACTAAATAATCTCTCTATTGTAATAAAAAAATCCTGGGATGAGATGTGACTTTTTCAGAGAGACACTTTCATGTCCTGCAAGACGAGACTTTGTGCCAAGAGATCTAACCACGCCCGGGGCCGGAAATAAAAAACAAAGAGTAAATGACAAAGTAGAATGTCGTAAAGAATTCAAAAACGTTGGCGTGATACATATGCAGAGCTGGTTAGAGATAATGGAAGTACTAAAATGCAAAAGTCTCAAAAAAAAAAAGATAGTAAAAATCACATTAGCGCAAACAACCGGAAATTACTACTCGATGAAATAACGGAACAGCGAAAAGAGATTGAATATATTGTTCGGATTTAAACTTTAAGTCAGAGACTTGTAGATCATCTAATCCATGTTGCCATCAGGGAAAAGTAGGGTTTCTTCCCAGTGAAGAGGAGTATCGCGAAAATTAAAAGATTTGTTGTTTGGTGAAAGTGAAATCCACATACGCTGTCACGCTTGGGTCACAGAGTTGCACAGATGCAGAGGAGATTTTAGAGACAGAAATGTTATTCAAACACTTCAAACAAACATACGTCTCTTTAAGGAGTGAATCGAGTTCTGTGTGTAGTCAGAGTGGACAGTTCCGTCTCTCAGTTAAAAGAATAAAAAATCTTCCTCTTCATAGGGGCACACCTCGGGAGTGGGACCCCCAACAGGAGCAGAGAATGTATGGGGGAGAAGTGAGACAAGGCAGTGAGACAAAAGGACAGCTGCTGTACAGGCTTTTAAATGTTTGAAGCGCCGCACGAGATGCAGATCATGTGGCACTGCAGCAGCAACAAACCAGCAGCTAATCAAGCAAAGAGGAGGTAAAAAAAAAAATAAACTGTATTTGTTTCCCATTGTATCACCGTTTAAGAGGGGGCGTCGGAGGAACGACCGCATCTCCTTGGGGTGTGTTCAGCCCCCCTTATCACAACGTGAGCATCAGAGACGTGAAGTGGCTGGTGCGAAGTGCAGGCCAGGCAGGTTGGCAAGTGAAGCAGGCAGAGGGCAAAGCCCCCTAGTAAATTAATATAATGATATTTACGGGAATAACCAAACTAAATAATTCAGACAGAAAAATGAAAGAAAATAACTAAGAAAAGGAGCATAAACATAAGCCAGGGAAGGAAACCTGTTCAAAACATAACTATAACCATTGATGAAACTGAATTCTAGAGACAAAAGTAGAAAGATTTGCGGCTTAAAGCTCCAAACATTTGGTGAACTGAGGGTGTAACAGCGGAAAATCTCAAAACAGCTGTTGCAAGTAGAGAAGCAAACAAGATATGTATGCTTAGGTTAAGAAAATGTTACCAAGAATCTCTGGTAAAGTTTATTATTTCCAGTTTACTTTTGTTGTCACAAGCATACTTTAGAATCATGTAAGCCACGTTCTTTTAAATTAAAAATATTTGTTGATTCAAAATGAACATATTTGACAAGATTAAGGCATTTGGATTGTGACCCAAGTAGTTAAAAAATCTGTAAAATAACGTTTCACTTTAGAACACAATTTTATATGGCAAATTAACTTATACACACCATAACTGTTAAGAAACAAATTTGTCTTGAAAAATACCAAACTTACCCTGTAAGCATTTTTGCCTGGATCATCAGTAATAAACAGTCAACACAGTTTTTGAGCAATACATTATGGCTTTTGGGTTAATACACCTTTAAAGACAATTTATTCACCAAAAACTGTTTATTTGCTTTTGTTAAGCACGGTAAACATTTAGTGTGTGTAGTTCAGTGTTCATTAATTTTTTGGTTGTTTTTAGACATTAATATTATTGCATGTACATGAAAGTGATGCCACTTGTAAAAAGCACTTGCATCTAATTATATTCCACACATGCCAGCTTTAGCATATTCTCCATCTTTCAGTTTTTCACTTTGCTGCTAAATATAACAATTAGATTACAGTTTCTTCTGTTTTTCAATTTTAATTTAGTTTAAAAATGCAACCTTAAAATCTTTACTAATTTCTTTTTCCTAACGCTTTACAGTTTTCTTAGACAAAACATTGCCTTTTTAAATTATAAAAATGTAAATAAAGTGAACAGATTTGAAACAGAGTAGCTCAGAGTTTAGTGGTGCTGCCTCATACCACCAGACGCCTCACTCCGAGTCCTGGGCCATACACAGCCTGCGTGGACTGCAGACTCCTCAAACACATACTGGTCAGGCTTACTGACCATCAAACTTGCAAATGGATTAAGTGGAATAAGTTTTGAAATGTCCAAATCAATAATATGTAATACAACAAAGAGTATTCTGAATCAGATATTAAAAGTACACTGGATAAAGAGGTATCCTTTTTAATCATTCAAGTAGAACTGACATGACCCTCGTCTTCCTGAATATTCCCGTGCATTGTGCTGACAGCTGTCACCTTTCATATTCGGTTAAATTAGATTTTCTTCTTCTTAATTCTTCTCTTTGATTAAGAAAAAGTACAGTAATTGAAAACCTGAATAAATGGTGTAATGTTTCTCATTTAAAACAAAAAGTAAAAATATGTACAGACTCAATTATTTGTAAACATATTAATTTATTTCTTGGAGCATCTAACATTATTAGTAATGCACCTGTGGCCACTAGTTAAATAATATGATATTAAGAAGTTTTTCATCCCATAACATCTTTACAAAAAGTCTTTATGGCTTACATGTTTTAAGGTCAAACTTCCCTTCATGTAGAATGCTATTCATCCACTAATTTGAAATAATAAATATTGTTTTTTAATACAACTTTTTTTAAATATATAAATTAAGTTTTAAACAGTTAGCTTGAAAAAAAATTACCACTTCAGGAATCAAATTTGGATTTTGTGCCAAGGTGGAGTAGGTTAGTGATTTAAGATCAGTCTGACAAGGCCTCTCGTGAACTGCTCAGGATGTTTCGGGTATCAGAGTGTTGAAGGGGTAGTCCCAAAACCGACTTGTTATTCCAAATCCTAATGGTGAAAATAGAAATATAAAGAAACAACTGTTTAGATTTAGTGGCATCTGTTTCTTTATTACATATGTCTTATTTCTTTACAGAAAATACAGAGATTGACTGTATTTACTTAGAAGACTGTGAAATGACAGAGAAGAGGACTGCTTGCTTCTACTGCTGACCTGCCTGTTCAGGGTTTTGTTAACTTCAGGAGGTATGTTTCAATAAATGTTTGCTTAATTTCAGAGGGGATCCTTTTCAGAACATAAAACAAGTGGATGTGTACTTTGAGTGGAAACCTAGGCCTGTCTTCACTTTTCTAGAGGTAAAGCTGTGTGCATAGCTTACTAATGCAGTACTAGGGTGTTGTACCGTGTTAGCCATTATGAATGTAGAGAAAAGCCAAGCAAAATGACACCTTTTATTGGCTAACTAGAAAGATTACAATATGCAAGCTTTCGAGGCAACTCAGGCCCCTTCTTCAGGCAATTGCCTCGAAAGCTTGCATATTGTAATCTTTTTAGTTAGCCAATAAAAGGTGTCATTTTTCTTTACTAATGCAGTAAATTAAAGGCTTTTTCTTGGTGAATTATGCTTAGTCCTTACAGGTGGCGCAGTGGTAGTGCTTCTACTTTGCAGTAAGGAGACTGTGGAAGATTGTGGGTTTGCTTCCCGGTTCCTCCCTGTGTGGATAGCGCTTTGAGTACTGAGAAAAGCGCTATATAAATGTAATGAATTATTATTATGTAAATATGAACTTCACTGCCTTTGATATGCTCTTCTCAATGGCTCCATCTAGTGCCATTTACACTTAACTCCAAAGGAATATTTTTTGAAGTATTAATATTCTGGAAAAGTAGGACAAAAAAGAACAAAACATTTAAAATTTCAATTGCTTATACAGTAAGTAGGCCTGGGAAAGTTAACATGTTAATTTTTGTGATTAATGTGGCCAGCTTAACGTGTTAAAAATATTGTTGCATCCAGGGCAGGCAACGAGGCAGTCACCTCATACTGGTGTTCATTTTCTTGATTTATATATAATAACACAGATGCACGGGAATGGGAAGAAAGGGGGCAGGCAGGGGGTGGGGGTGTTGCGGATATGGCAGTCCTGGTGTAATGCTAGATAAAAGTTGTGAAGATAAAAATTGTGCTCTTTTTTTTTTATTTCACGTTTCTGTAAGAAGATTTAATCAATGTTATGCTACCTAAGTGCAAAGTTATCATTGAGTGGAACTAAAACAAAATAAGTCTCTAGTACCTCTGTATTTAACTTGCCAGCCTGTCAGGTAGCTGACTGTCCCAATATAATGACAAAATTCTACAAAACAGAAGTACAATGATTATCCCTACCCATTATTGCAGTTTGCAGTATCTTCTCTAATTTATGCAAAGTATGCAACATAACCACCCAAGTAATATACGGTATCAGTTTTCAGGTAGCAGCTACAGAGATCTTTTCGCGTGCCACAATCAAACATGTACAACAGTGTTTTCCAACCTTTTTTCTGTGGTGGCACACTTTTTGCAACCTAAAAAAATCCCATGGCACACCACAATTTTACCAACTACTTTAAAACATTAAATGTCATACATGTGCTAAACTGTCTGAAGGGTCTTGACTACTGGAGATGCCATCAAATAAATCAATATGGAGTGTAGATTTCGCAGGTACAGCACTTAGTGAGCACTTGTTTGCCCACTGTCCCTGGCAGCTTGACCCCCGACACGTCTCCTGCCTGCAAAACTGTGATTGTGTCCCATCATTCTCAGACAGGTCTCGACCACCTGAGGAATGTGTTTCTCTCAGTTCAAGATGCAAGGGTACCACATTAGAACTTCCACAGCATACCAACTGAAAAACACTTGTGTACTAAGTTGTTGATGATGATGAACAATTGAAGATGGTATTTGTGCAGTTTTAACACAATTTTAATGTATGCCCATTTAGGAGATGCTTATACTTTCAATTAAATCAGTTGCTTCGACCGTTTAGTTTTACTTCGACATGTCTGTGTTTTATATACTATGCCATTTTGAGAATTGACACTAGATTTTTTGTTGTTATTTTTGTAGGTGGTTATAATACACTGATCTCGTTTTCTTCCTGCCTTCTTTTCAAATTACCCTTTAGGAATGCAGGTGGGTTGGCACCCTGCCCGGGATTGGTTCCTGCCTTGTGCCCTGTGTTGGCTGGGATTGGCTCCAGCAGACCCCCGTGACCCTGTGTTCGGATTCAGTGGGTTGGAAAATGGATGGATGGATGGATGGAATGCAATCAAACTCAGATTGTACTTGCTCTAGTAGTATTTTGTTAAACGTTCAGGTTTAATGTCATTGTTTAAGTTTAAGCTATGTCATTAAAGTTTTTTAAGTTCCTTTGTGTTGATTCTACATTATGTTTTTGATTCAGTGTGTATTTACTTCATGATTTAAATACTTATTTTATGATTACGTACTTTAATATTAGATGCGATTAATCACGTACAATGATGAGATTAATTTGTTTTTTATCGATTCTGAGCCCTGCTTATAAGACATCCATTTAAAAGCTAGTAAGGTCTGCTAAGAAAGACTACAAGAGCTCTGTCTGATATCCATGCATCTAGAAGGCCAGGCGCACTTTGTAGCTCTACTTTGAGCACAAACCTTTGGCTTTACAGTTTTGCCTGTCTTTCCAATTCTTACAGTGCTTGTTTTGAGCTAATGCTTTAACTTTTAAAAATATCTAGAATGTTACTATCCAAAAACACTTCTGCATTTTTTTTTAATAGTAACTGTTGTTGTTGTGTTTAAAGATGTAAATATATTTTCTTTAGTACAGTAAAAAAACATCAGTATGGAATGATTCATACAGGACTTCTATGTAAATGTCACTTTAGTGATACTGCAGGAAATCACTCAAAAATAGATTTTACAATATAATACAATTGATTGTACCAAGAGAGCGGCGTTTGGGGCTGGCAAGTGGGGCGACCGCCCCAGGCCCTGCGCCTAAGGGAGCCCTGCTTTGGAAGTCTGCATGTCCCGTTCAAGCGGATTTGTCAAGTTATATTATCCAGTATGTATATATTTGAGATGCTTCATTATATCATTATATTTTGATAAAGTCTGCATGTAATGTTGCAAAAATTTCAGCTGAATGCTGTAATGGGAAAATCCGGTGTATGTTAACATTATTTTTATTAAATTTGCATGCAAGTTTATACAGTCCACACATACTAACAGCATTTGACGTAACTGGCTCCATGTGAGGTTGGTCAGCTCTAGGCCTCGCACACCCCTAAGGCCGCCTCTGGATTGTACTATATAATGCTATGCAATGGAATACATTAACTTAAATTTATTATGTTCACTATTAAGTATAGAGTAAAATGAACAGGATGTTGAATGAAGTGAACAGTATAAATAATATTTGACAAGGGGGCTCTGCCCCCTGCTCGCTTTGGGGATGGGTGGAGGGTGCTCCTCCGTTAGAGAAAGCGATTGTATTTAAAGAGATGGTATATATAAGAGTATGCGGGGCGTGGGAGGAAGAAGGTTTGCTCCTTAGTTATTATAGATAGAAAAATCAGTTACTTGAGTATTTCACTATAACTATTTTAAATATCAATGAATAATAAAACATAGTAAAAAGTAAAAATAAAAAAAGTAAAATATAATAAAACAAAATAAAAAGTAAATAGGCGGCACGGTGACGCAGTGGTAGCGCTGCTGCCTCGCAGTTAGGAGACCCGGGTTCGCTTCCCAGGTCCTCCCTGCGTGGAGTGTGCATGTTCTCCCCGTGTCTGCGTGGGTTTCCTCCCACAGTCCAAAGACATGCAGGTTAGGTGGATTGGTGATTCTAAATTGGCCCTAGTGTGTGCTTGGTGTGTGGCTGTGTTTGTGTGTGTCCTGCGGTGGGTTGGCACCCTGCCCAGGATTGGTTCCCTGCCTTGTGCCCTGTGTTGGCTGGGATTGGCTCCAGCAGACCCCCGTGACCCTGTGTTTGGGTTCAGCGGGTTGGAAACTGGATGGATGGATGGATAAAAAGTAAATAAAAAATTAAATGACATTAACGCCTTGTCAAAAATAATGCTATTAATTACTTTATCCTCCAACTTACATTCTATAAACGTTGCTTTTTTACATTTCTGTTTGCATATTGTTCGGGATATTTTTCTCTTTTTTGTTTATCGTTTGATCTTGAATCAATAGACAATTTTTGAAGCCATCGCCAAAACTTCCATTTACAAGTAAGTAATAAAAAAATACACACAATTGGTATGTGAGAAAATATATCCAGCCTTTTTTGTTTTAGGTTTAAGGAATGGTTTTGTTGTACTTGCCAAATTGAAAGACAGATGGATAAAACAACCAAGTGTAATTTGTAAAACTGAAGGAAATTAAAGTGGATTCACAAGCTTGACTTGGATCAAGCAATACAGAAACGTAAAGCTATCAGAATTAAACAGATTTTAAACAGGAAAGAATAGGTTATGTTTTTAAATATGCCTCAAAAGAAAACTTTTTAATACTAAATGAAATGTAAGCATTTTTTACAGCTACCAATACACAACTGCAATATATGTTTGTAAATTCATTAAATTAATTTTAATAAACATAAAAAGCCAAATTATTCCAGGTTTAACATACCTGATTTCTGATATTTAAAGTGATGTTTTATATGGTATATCTTCAGCTTGTAGAAGTAGTTGTCTTTCTTTGGCGAGCCATAGTGCAGGTAATAGTGAGTCAAATCATAAATAATGTAGCCAGACAAGCCTCCAACAAAAATGTTCAGGCCAACTGCCAGTGGAAGGAGCAACCGAAATATGAAGTAGAAGGAAAGAGCAAAAACTGAGGCTGGTACTGGAGGAAAGACGAGCCGGGACCTGTCAAATGGAGCCTGGAATAAAAGTAAAGAAAGAGAATTTTTAATACTCTAATGGTATACAGCAGAAAATTAGGTATCATTCTTTATTGCCTACAACAAATGAAATCAGACCAACTGTAACTCTGTCAAAACATGGAAAGACTGAGGTCTGAATTCTGTCAGATTTAAAAGTTGTAATCTTTCTAAAATAATCGCCAGCCACCTCAAAATGACTTAATGACTTCATGTTTTTAATATATATACTAGTAAATGTAGGGGGCTATACAATAATGTGGCCCCAACTTTTAAAACCCAATCTCCCACCTCTTGCTCGGTAAATTTATATATCAATGAAAGCTAAGAATGATCCAGTGATGAACAACAAATACATTTTTAAACTGAAGATCACATGAGACTCAGTAGTAGGTAAACTGTGGTGCTGATTTTAAAAAAATAAATAAAAATACAACTTTATTATACCTCTGTATCAGTCTTTTTTTCACTTCTTTTTTACTGTACGGAACAGTGTAATTGAGAAGATGTGTGGGATAAAAACAAGCAAAGCATGCTGTCATTTCCAGCTTATGGTTAGGGGAGCTAGATGGCAACATTCATAGCTGTTCATATCCTTATATCTGATAAGTTCACTCTTTCATGAATCCATTTACATATCAGCTACAATTTTTAATTTCTGGATAGTTCAAATTAAATGTTATGTTCAGCAGTGTTTTAGATAATCTAGATATAAAATAGAATGTTTGTCTGTTCCCTCTACAGTCCTACACCCTTTGACCAATCTGGACCAAATTTTGCATAGTTGTGTTCTAGGACCATACAGACAAGACAGACTACTTCGGAACCCAAATTTTGTACCCTATGGGGTTCCCAGGGAGGGTCCCAGTGGGTTTATTTCTTCAATATGTGCTACAGTTTGCACACCAGTGTTACTTGCTGCCTCAGAGCAAGTGAAGTATCCAAACAGTCTGATGACAGACTGGCAGACAAAATGACCAGAGTTTAACCTTATTTAGCATTATGTGCTTTTGCAGGGGACTGGTAAGTAAGGCTTGATCGAGAGTGGAGGTGCAGCACAATACCAAGAAGATGCAAAAGGCTGTTACTTAACTTCTGCTTTTTTGAAATTTTTTTCATAACTGAAGCACTATGAACTGTCCACCTTGAACAGCAAGGACGAGTCAGGCATGACAGTGTTCATGGTTACAACCCAGCAAGGAGTTACCGCAATGCTGGGATTCAATCAGACCCAAAAATAAACAATTATTGACTCATGAGAGCAGAGACATTAATAAAGAGTCAGTATGGATGATGGTTAAGACAGCTAGAAATAACAATATGGTCACTATTTAAAAAAGACAAAAAAACACGTAAAACTTTGCTTTCTTCCCTTAACCCATTCTACAAATATATCTGGGCAATGCTCAGTACTTTGGCTAGTAAAATATATATTTTGGACTGGCTGTAGAATATAACAACTGGATTGCTTTTTGATACAGTATGTGTCTTGGTTTCTATAATATTTTATATATGCAATTTTTTTAGCATGCCACACCCTTAACATCCATCCCATCCATTTTCCATCCATCCATCCATCCATCCATTTTCCAACCCGCTGTATCCGAACACAGGGTCATGGGGGTCTGCTGGAGCCAATCCCAGCCAACACAGGGTACAAGGCAGGAACCAATCCTGGGCAGGGTGCCAACCTACCGCAGACACCCTTAACAAGATTTTTTAAAAATATTTGGTGAATTACTGGAATTTCATTTAAAATTCAAAAATGTGCTCTCACATTGTTTGTGTTTATTTACAATTGTTTAATTGTCAACTGTAAACTTGCACCATGCGAGTGTGGGTAAGTGCCATTGTCTGGCTTCTTGTTCAGAGCTGCATCCTATTTTGTTTTCAGTGTTGCTAGGATAGGCCCCAGTCCTCCCTCAACTCTGAATTAGATTGAGCAAAGTTTCAGAATGTATGTTTATAAATTTTCTTGTTTGTAAAACTAAACTATGTGAATACAATATTTAATTGTAATTTATTAATATATTTTTAATAAAACTAATTAAACTAACTTTTACATAGTACATGTTTACCATCTGAGTGGCGCAGTGGTAGCGCTGCTGCCTCGCAGTTAGGAGACCCGGGTTCACTTCCCGGGTCCTCCCTGCGTGGAGTTTGCATGTTCTCCCCATGTCTGTTTGGGTTTCCTCCCACAGTCCAAAGACATGCAGGTTAGGTGGATTGGCGATTCTAAATTGGCCCTGGTGTGTGGGTGTGTTTGTGTGTGTCCTGCGGTGGGTTGGCACCCTGCCTGGGATTGTTTCCTGCCTTGTGCCCTGTGTTGGCTGGGATTGGCTCCAGCAGACCCCCGTGACCCTGTGTTCGGATTCAGCGGGTTGGATAATGGATGGATGGATGGATGTTTAACATCTACACAGCCTATATAATATATTCATTCCCCTTTGAAGTTTTCATATTGTTATTGTTATACATCTTTTGAACCACATTAGATTCTCAATGGAGATCACCTGTCTGTAGTCAAAGGGTTTCCAATGATGGTAGTATAAATGCTCCTTATCTGAAAGTTCCAAGTTTTGATGAGTCAGTATGATGGCCTAATCTACACAATGAAGACAAAAAAACACTCCTAGCAACTCCATGGTAAGGTGATTAAAAAGAACAACTCATGGGATGAATACAAAAAAATGTCCAAGTCACCGAATATCCCTTGGAGTTCAATTAAACCAGTTATTAAGAAATGGATAGAGTATGACACAGCTATAAATCTGGTAGAACAGGCCGTCCATAATCATGCAAGAAGCAGATTATACCAAGAGACCTATGATAACTCTGAAGGAGTTACAAAGCTATAGTGGCTCAGATGGTACAGATTGTACAGACATCAACTCTTGCCCAGGTGATTCACAAGTGGCAACTTTAGTGGACAGTGGCAAAGGGTAAGCCACTGTTCATAAAAAAAAATGCACATGACATCTCAGCTAGAGTTTGCCAGAAAGCACATGGAAGACTCTAAAGTCAACCAGAAGAAGGTTCTACGGTCTGATGAGGCAAAAATTGAGCCTTTTGGCCATCAGATTGAAATCCCATGTTTGGAGAAAGCTAAACAGTCCACATTATGAAAAACTCCACCTTCCTTACTGTGAACCTTGATGGTGGCAGCATTTTGTTGTGGCAATTCTTTTGTGCAGGAGGCCCTGGAAAGCTTGTGAAGGTAGAGGTTAAAATGAATGCAGCAAAATACAGGGAAATCTTGGTGGAAAATGTGAAAACCTGTTCCTTGGGAGATTTGTTTTCCAGCAAGACAATGACCCTAAGTATAAAGCCAAAGTTCACAGGAATGGTATTTAAAACGGCAATGTTAATGTCCCGGAGCGGCCAACTCATGAGTCCAGATCTTAATCCAACTGAGAATTTGTGGCTGGACTTGAAAGAGGTAATTCACTAATGACCCCTCATGCAACCTGACAAAGCTCGACTAAATTTACAAAGAAGAATGGAAAAAAACTGCAGTGTTCAGATGTGCAATCTTCATAGAGACACAGAATCAAGGTTGTGATGGCTGTCAAAAGTGCATCTACTAAGTAAAGACTTCAAGAGGATAAATTACTTGTGTCATTTTTTTTTTTTGCAAATAATTAAGACCGTTTTGCAGAGATCTGTTTCAACTTTGACTTTAAAGTGTCTTTTCCTGTTTATTGGTGTCAAACAAGCCAAATTCCATCCACTGCGATTCAATGTTGTCTGTCAATAAAGTGTGAAGACTTGTAAGAGGGTTATCAGTTTTTATAGGCACTGTAATCATGATATTCTAAACAACATGGCTCAACATTGTTCACAGCTTTCCAGGTCTAATAGGATTTAAGTACCTTGGTGGACTTCTTTGAAAGTTTTCTTTTTACCTTAGGAAAAACAGTGTAAAAATTGAAGGCAAAACAATGTACTAATTCTCGTACAGTTTATCTACAGTCTGCTCCAAATACGAAATCAAGATAAAATAATATTGGCTTTAAATGCTTCAGGGAAATTTATACTATAAGTGTAAAATACATTTTTGTAAATGTTATACAGTGGTATAAAATGTATATAACATTGTAATTTCCATACCTTGTGGTGCTGGCCATGCAGAAGAAAGTGTAGCGTTATCAGATAGTAGCTGTTTGAAGGTGGCATGGTATGAAATAGAAAGCGGTGGATGAGGTATTCCATTAAGGACCATGTGAACATTCCCAGTAGGAAGAGAAAAGGAAACCAGTATTCCTGCACTGGCACTGACCATGCTGAAACAACAGCAACATCAGGAAAAGTGTTTTCATAAGTTCATACATTAAAAAATACGTTGATATAGGTTTGTCTAAGCTGAGATAAGCCGGATTCATACCACATGCTTTCCAAAATTTACTAATATGTTTCTTATCATACATATAATGAAACGAATTGCTTTTCTAAAACAGGTGTGCCAGTTAACAAATCATATTAAAGATTTTCTTCCTTATTAGTGGATGGATAAATCTCAAAGTTGCCAAGGGTTCACAGTGAGAAGGAAAACTATTGAAAGTAATTAGAACAATATATACATTTAAGAGTAGAGCTGGACTGTTTGCATACTTGTGACTTCTGGAATCCCCTTTCTGCATCAGAACAAACAGAGTAAAAGCTCTGTTAGCAGATTAACAATTGCTGTTCTGTGCTGCCCTAATCCGTTATGTTCTGTGCTTCAGTCACCACCAGGTTCCTCCTTTCCCTTTAGCTTTGTTTCTAATCTCCTCACAGCTATTTTCTGTTTCTCCCTATAAATAGCAGCCCTGAAAACAAGTATGTTTTATAGGTTTTTACTGTTATAATTTTTAATTTTCTTGATAGGACCTTGGTGTGGTATTTAACTTTATTAATTTAACCTGGTTCCTATTACTGTATTCTTGTATTTGTTGACAATTAAACACATCAGTCAGTTCATCCACATGCAGTGCTCCATTTAGAAATTAAAGAATGAACATATGAATCTGTTCAATAAATTTGCTTTCCCTTTAATGCTAATGTCAGTAACAAAGGTCTTCAGTGCACAAAAGCTCTCATGCCAATTTCAGCAGTAATTTTATATTTGTAGGTAAAACAAGCTTTTCAAGAGTCAGTGTGATTCCAACTTTTGGAATTATGTTTTTTGTACTAAACATAAAACTTGGATTGTCAGATAAATGTTGTTTATCATTATTTCAAATTGTGCTTTTAAATAAAAAACAAGACAAAGTCTAACAAAATACTGTGTCGATTATATGAAAACAGAAGATAAGCTCAAATCTAAAGAGACTGCTAATAAAAATATTGAGCTGGGCTTGAGCAGGTGAGACATTCCCAACTTTCAGGATTATTTTTGATTTAGTAGACGGATTACTCATTCTTCAAGATGGACTTTGGGTTGATCATTTAAGCAAATCATTATTATGCCAACACATATTAAATTTCAACAGCCTGCCTGGTGATCCTGTCTTTCACAAAGAGTTAAACATCCCAGAAATTGAGCACAATTTCTAAAATCAATGGAAACATCCAAAACCTTTAGAAAAACATTAAATATTCAGTTCTTATTATTCAAATGTTTAATCCCAAGAATAATGTATCAGTAGAATTTATTTGGAAAGCAGCAAAAAACTGCACCACCACAAGGAAAAACAAATTTTCTTCTTAAAAATATAATGCATAACATACTGTATCCTTCTCATCTTCCTTAAATCCAGTTCTTGGTTGCAACTATGGCCTTAGAAATTCTAGTAAGTCAAAAATATTACATGTATGCATTATGAAAAAAATCATTATCATACTTTTAAAATACTAAACAAGCATTACAAGTGGTGTATAAAAATAAAACCTTGGAGAGAGGAACACTTCTTAATTGGGACATGCGAAGAAGGCCCTTGGTTATGCTGTTAATAGAAGGCTTTACAAACACAAGTAATAGCAGCCACCTATTTGAACAATTTCAACATGCTTTGCCTGTTTAACATCAAATATGAAAGTTTAATAAATATTATTAAAGATAAGTTATAGTCATCAGTGTCACACACACACAACAGAATCACACATGTAGCACCCAGAACATTTGCCTGACTCTACTATATTCAAACAAAGGGATGTTTTTGAAATTCAGCTCAAACTGAAATTGTTGTTTCAGAAGATTACCCTATTGACATATTACATCTGCAATAAGATGCTGTAGATGTTCTATCAGACGGTTGTGGCAAGCGCCCTCTTCTAGGCGGTGGTGTGCTGGGGAGGCAGCATAAAGAAGAAGGACGCCTCACACCTGGACAAACTGGTGAGGAAGGCAGGCTCTATTGTAGGCCCGGAGCTGGACAGTTTGACATCTGTGGCAGAGCGACGGGCGCTAAGCAGGCACCTGTCAATCATGGAGAATCCACTGCATCCACTAAACAGTATCATCTCCAGACAGAGGAGCAGCTTCAGTGACAGACTGCTGTCACCATCCTGCTCCACTGACAGACTGAGGAGATCGTTCCTCCCCCAAACTATGCGACTCTTCAATTCCACACGGGGGGGGGGGGGTAAACGTTAACATTATTCAAAGTTATTGTCTGTTTTTACCTACTTTTTTATTACTCTTTAATTTAATATTTTTTTTGTATCAGTATGCTGCTGATGGAGTATGTGAATTTCCCCTTGGGATTAATAAAGTATCTGTCTATCTATCTATCTACTATTGTTTTGCACACGCAATACACACAGAATAATAGTAAAACACACATATACGTACACTTTTATGTTTTTTCTGCTACACTATCTATCTATCTATCTATCTATCTATCTATCTATCTATCTATTGAGGATCAAACCTTTTGGTTTACTACCTGCACCCATAAAAAAAATCTAGTTGAATATGGGAATGTTTAATATTTTAACTACTAACATTTGTATGGAATTATTGCAACTCAGAACCCAAAAGTAAAAACATTGACAAATCATTTTCCATTAGTTCAAACCTTTTTGGTCAGCGCACAAACCTGATGCCATACAACCAAACACCTGTGATCAGAGTAACAAAAATTGCCTCCTCTCCAAGAATGCTTGCTCCCAAAATAACTGGCTGATTTACATCATGTGTTTTGACATTAATAGTTGCCAGGTTGCCACTATCAAACATTTTGAGGCAATTGGAAACCACTTTTTAGCCCTTTGTTGCCAAGAATGTCAGCCAAGTAAGTGATGCACCGTTTGTTTTTGGTTTTGCTCAATATGCATAATTGGCTGATCGAGACATAACTTGCCAATCACTAGTCTGTTTTATGATAAAAAATAAAATGTTAACATGCGTACTGCGCTTACTGGCTATCTTTTATGGAAGTAAAGCAAGGTGTAACATACTGTTACAACTGGACTCCATACAAAGGTGTGCATGTAACAGGAATGTTAAAAATATGCTGGAGTTACTTTGGAGAGACAAATGTGAAGGGCTGAAAAAATCCCACAGCCACTACAATATGTCTTCTGTGTGGAAGTAAGTTAAATTATGTGAAGGTGAAAGATACACTAACTGCTACAAAGTTGATTTCGGCAGAACAGGCAAACTTTCAATAACTTTCACTCAAACATCGTTCTTCTGACAAATCTGTTCACTTCTTTTTGATTGTTTCTTTAAAGCACTGCAAAGTTAATAGAATAATTAAACACCAGTATACATTTTGTAGTGATTATATTTCTTTTCCATCCATCCTTTATCCAACCTGCTATATCCTAACTACAGGGTCATGGGGGTCTGCTGGAGCCAATCCCAACCAACATAGGGCGCAAGGCCAGCCCACCACAGGGAGCGCACACACACACACACCCACCACACACTAGGGACAATTTAGGATCGCCAATCCACCTAACCTGCATGTCTTTGGACTGTGGGAGGAAACCCACCCAGACACAGGGAGAACATGCAAACTCCACGCAGGGAGGACCCGGGAAGTGAACCCGAGTCTCCTAACTGCGAGGCAGCAGCGCTGCCCAATGCACCCCTATATTTCTTTTCATTCAAATAAAAGATTGAAGGATTAACAAGTAAATGAAGGCTGTATTCCATAGCAACTTGTCGTCTTTTAAAAATAACCACCTTGCACTTGAAACTTAAACTGCTAATTAAGAAATGCTTTTAGCTGTGAAAATATTTTTAAACAATTGCTAAATAAACTGAATTAAACTGCCCGAATCCTTGTTGGGTAGGCTTGAATAACAATGAATGAGTGTGCAGAGCCAACAATTTTAACATATTGAGTGATAACACTTCAGAGTGAAATGTTGTAAAGTAGCAGGTAAAGCAAGCTTACATAAAATTGCGTTGGACCTTAAATTCTTCAAATATAAGCTTTTAAAATTAGCAACCATTTTTTCACTTTTGGCAACCTAGCCTGATTACCAAGCCTGGCAACCACTTTCAAAACTTTATAGCAGCATTTTATAACTGATGTCTCATTTTTGCACAGCAGAGAAGTTCTCCCCACCCCCCCCCCCCCCCCCCACCCCCCCACCCTCACGAGTGTTAGACTTTTCAGTCAATCTAACTTGCACATATTTAGGATGTGGGAGAAAATCCAAACTAAAATGAAGAGAATATGTAAATTCCACAAAGTTAGTGACTGGTATGGGACTTGAGCCCTGGATTCTAGAGCTATAAATTAATAAGCAATATCCAAGACATGCTGTAAAAACAGTTACAAATGTAACACCAGAAAGGCCTTAATGATTCCCAAAATTTTTAATAAAAACAGAAATTGCACTCCTTACCTTCTGTCATGCTTGCAAACAATTTTGTCTCTCTTTTCTCCAGTTCTTTGAAGCAAATGTAGCTACAACAGATGCCTATGGGAATCCAGACAGCTGGTATGACATACCTGAAATTTCAAAGCACAGTTTTTTCATTACTACGATATCCATTTATATTTAAACTGCCAGGTTACTGATAAACAAACTGGTCTTCTTGAAGCATTTTGATATGATTCCATATTACAGTATACAGTATGTAATGGTCAGTAAGACAGTTGGATTTGCTGCCTGGGAATATTTGAAATGGAAGCTTGTACCGGAGTTGTGCTACCTTCCAGATAAAAGTTACCGCGTTCTTACTGTGTTTCTAAAAACTTTTCCAGACATTGTTTTAACATATTAGTGACTGATGCTACAGAAGACTGTCTCAAAGTGCTTATGTGTAAACAAAAGAGTCAATTGTTGCTCTGCTGGACCGTAATTCCAAATTGATTCATCATCATATTTTAAAAATGAATAACTTGTGGGACAGTGGGTTACTCTGCTTTGTAAAGACACTACGCCACTGCAGCACTCCAACAGGAACACGTCACAGACATTTAACAGGATATCCAAAAATGTCAAAGAAAACAAATGTAGCAAATATTCTAAGTATATGGCGGCTCTTAATTGAAATAAAAATATATCTTTTTGTTATCTTGAAAACAATGTCATTTCTGGCATGGATATAAAAAGTATAGTTTTGTGGCGGGCGGCTATGCCCGGCCGGGACACCCCTTCTACACATGTTCCGGGGGAGCAATCATAGACTGCTCAATACCTCCCCCGGGACGCTTGGTGGCAGCCTCCCTGGCTGATGATGGTGCCTCTGTTTCATGCAGGGCTCCAATGGGTGATGAAGTTCTCCACAGCCCTGTTGGGATCTGGGGTGGCTGCCAGGGGGTGCTGCATGGGACCCTGAGCCAGCCTGGACAACTCTACAGCCGGGTGGGCTATAAAAAGGGCCTGCAACCACCACTCGGGGCCAGAATTGGGAAGAAGAGGACGAGTTTGCCTGGGAGGAGTGGTGGTGTCAGAGGAAGAGTGTTGTGTTGTTTGTATTAAGTGCTTTGGGACTGTGTATTGCCTGTGGGGTTCACAGGGAAGACGTGCCCCACAGGTGAAGAAAAATAAAAGTCCTCTTGTGTTTTACACGTGCCTCAGTCTGAGTCTGTGCCGGGTCGGGCGCTATACAGCATCCAAATGACAAGTTATAACTATGAGCCCTAATGAATTAATACCCCCACTTCTAATGCTTCTACATTGCTCTTCTCAGATAGTTTTCAAGAAGCTGATGCACATTAACAAATACAAGTGACTTAAATCACTCAAATTATTTTAAATGATATAACCTAATAGCAACAAACAGTCTTTGTTTTTTTGGCTCATTTACTTCTCTTTTGCATTCAATTAACACCTACTTTTTTGTCTCTATCTTATTCTCCTCAGAACCTCAGTGTTCCTACATGACATTTCAATCAGCCATTTTCCTGAATTCATAGTCTGCTTACACTGTAACGGTATAATCCAATATGACATTTCTGACATGTCTCTGTGTGTACTCATTAAGAGGTACACCAACCCTCGTACACAAGAACAGTACACTCTACATTTTCCTGTCAAGTGAGTGCTCAGGATGTGTTTGTCTTCAGGTAGCATGCTTTATGTTAAAATTACTAATAAAATTGTAACATAACAATCTCAAACCAGCTTAATCCAGTTTACAGTCAAAGAGGTCCAGCGCCTATCCCAGCAGTATTAAGTACAAGGCAGGAGCAAACACTGGATGAGGCACTGGTCCACTGCAGGGCCCACTAATGCACAAACACCCAAAAACACACACTGGGCCAATCTGGAACTGAAAATTGACCAAATTTCCAAGTGTTTTGTATGTGGAAGGAAACGTGGAGTATCTGAGGAAAGACCCACACAAAGAGCATCTAGACATGGGATTTGAATCAAGGACACTGGATCTATGAGGTGGCATATCTAACCACTGGGTTACATTATGCCAAATTGAAAACGTCTCCAGTTGAAAAGCTTGATTGCTTTTTGAACTTGCTTTTCTATCATGCACACATTGATTATCTAGAAATGGTTTATTTAACAATATTTTAGCTAAAATAGACATTTAGGACATCATGAGCATGCATCTGGATACCTGACATTTAGATTATGTAACGTTATTTTGTCATGAACATTCTGATATTGGTTGCTTTTGTTAAAGGTGCAGCTTTCCTTGTGCACGTGTGGTCATGCATGATGGTAAAGTTTGAACCTTGATCAGTCAGTTTCTCTTGTTGTTTTCTAGGAGTAAACACAAACACTCCATTTGCACCAAAGAACAACAACTGCTTTTTATGGGCTGAACATATACCAGGGGCCAAAATCCTCATCATTTTTTTATTGATCGATTTATTTATTCATTTCTGTGTTGATTTATTTTTTGTTACTTATTCATTATTATTTTTACCTAATTTCATTTGCTTTTTATTTCTTGTAATTATGTCTTTGACATTTTCTGAAGCACTTTGACTTGGACCTACATCCTGTGTTTGAAAATGTGCCACAGAAGTAAATGTTCTTTTTGCTTTTCGGCAGAATCATAATATGAACCTGTTCAGTGTTGGTAGTGATGTGGACTGGCATCCCACTCCTTTTTACTTAGCACTTGCCCAACCATTTTTAAACTTCTTAATCTATTTGTAAACATTCTGCTGTGGTAAAGCACTGTCTCTATTTTGTGCAGAAAGCCTTCTGTAAATTTCCTTTATCTTGCAGACTGGATTTCTTTTTTTATTCATTACGTTAGGTTAAAAGTAAATACACTGTAGTACTCTTTAAAGCTACTCCCACTACTGGGACTCCTAAAACCTTTCATTCAAAATGAACAAAAATGACATAAGATTACTACTGAAGATAAATAAAACATACCAGACAGTCTTTGAGCAATATTCCATGAAGTCTGAATGAAAAAGGCGAATATTTTTTTTCGTTGGCTGATGCACCCAATCAGTGTAACGCTCTCCAAGATGGCCAACTTGCCATAACAGTGGTTTATCAAAATCCACAAGATCCTGATGGAAAATGAATGTACATCAGTAGGTTGACTATTAAACTTATTTAAAGAAACATGTCATTCACACTGATACATTTAATTTTTGAACAGTACATTTTGTTGCACCTACCAAAAGAATACGTGCAGAAATGTACTCTTTTTGGTGGCAATGGAGTTGGACAAATACCTTAAAACAGACTGCAATCTATCAAACATCCATGTAATAAAAGAGAAAGCATGATGCTATTGCAAACCCTGTGTCAAATGGAGGTTAAGCAATGCTAAGTTTGAACTGGGTTAACACTTTTCCAGTTTGTAAAAGTACAAATATCTGTCCATCCATCGGTCCATTTCTACCATCCTATTTGTCTATTTCAGGGTCTTCAGGGACTGAAGCCTATCCCAGAAGTATGAGACAGCAACCATGGATAGGGCACAAATTAACTGCATTGGGACACTCACACATACACTTACAGGGCCAACAGAGTCACCAGGTAAGCTATTGTAACAAGTGCATATTCGAGTATATACAAACTCTACAAATTCAGTAGCCAGCCCTAAGTTTTAAACTTAGTCTCCAGGAGCTTTCAGGCAGCACTGCTAATGGTTTATGTCACCATGAACATTATTTTTGGCCTATATTTTAATTTTCAAATAATAAAACAAAATGCCTAGGCAAAGCTAGTTACCACAATATCTTGAAAAAAAAATAATGCAATCAATTGTTATCAGTGTACAGTATATTGATTGGTTTATTTACAAAATGTGTATATCTCCAAATTAATTAATTCAGAATGTCAATAATTCATTAAGCCACCTGCTCACCAGGATGTACAGATACCCTTCCTCAGTTTTAGTACATTAATAAATCAAAGTCTTTGTATTACTTCCTCCACTCCTCCCATATACAGTATCATGGGTTAACAAGCTTTTAGCTAGCATGCTGTAATATCCACTTATTTTCATTCTACTTAATCTCTAAATAAGGCTTTAAATTACATTACTCTATCCAATTAAAAATAAATAAATTAAAAATAAATTACCTTCGTTTGAAAGTATCATCCCCAATGTAGTACTATAAAAGTCAGCTAGTTATCAGAGCCAGCTATCTTTCTGCCCTTAGTCTTTGGGCTGTTACTCGGTCATGGTTCAGTGTTTACACTGAGTTTACCATCTGCAAGCCTCTATTATGTGCTTCAATCCACTTAACAGCAATAAAAGCAGAGTCCTGGCAAAAACACAATTAAACATTAATACTTGCCATTCTTATTTCTGCTTTACATGTAGTCTTCTTTATCTCCTCTTTAGAGTGCAATATCTTGGCCATTCTTATTACTTCCATGTAAATGTAAATTTAGTGATGCTGTCAAAAATTCTACACCGAGTTAAGTTCAGGTTAATATTAGCATCTTGTCTGTATGTGTGTCTGTAATATGCGTCACTGTATTGTGTACCTTTAATTTCCTCTCGCAGTAATACTGGTTTGTATTTCCGTAAAACGCCTCTAACTTTCTCTGACAGTAATATCACGCATCACACCGTGCCCCTCACATGCGCACTTCACCAGAAGACACCCACACACGGACACCTGGACGCACAAAGGGATTTTATTAAAGAGGATAAATCAACTCTTCTTTTATAATAATTATTTGTTCATCATTGTCTTTTCAGGACATTGGTATATGATCATCCTCTCCCCTACAGAGCATTTTTGTGTGTTTTTGAATATTTACACTGTTTTTGGACTTTCAAAGCTAGTGCCCCACTTTGGACCTGAGCAGTCTTTGGGGCCAGGCTCCCGAGGTGAGGACTAATTTGGGGTCACACTCAGTGAAGTCCTGGTTTGGCTGATGGTATTTGGAATCCTTCTCACACTTCACTATTTTGTGTTGCTGCATTATTACACTAACAAATTATTCATGAAGACATTCTAAACAAAATGCCATTTTCATAGAGGTGGATCTGCAAATAAACAGAGATAAGCATGAACAATATTTAAGTAATGTTGCAATTGGTGCGTACTTACTTTACTAACTTTACTAAGAATGCTTCAAGTCCACAACTCATCCCTCTCATTAGAACATCAGAATCTAGATGAGAACAGGCCATTTAGCCCAAAAATGTTTGCCAGCATTATCCACTTAATTCTTCCAAAATATTATGAAGTTTAATTTTGAAGGTTCTTAAAGTCCTACTGTCTACCACACTACTTGGTAACGTATCCCATGTGTCTGTGGTTCTCTGTGTGAAGAAAACCTATGTAATATTTATGGGAAATCTACTCTTAAAAAGTTTCAAATTGTATCTCCGTGTTCTTGATAAACTAATTTTAAAGTAACCATCTTGATCCACTGTACTAATTCAGTTTATAATTTTAAACACTTCAGTAATGTCCTCTTAATCTCCTTTTACTTAAACTGAAAAGGCCTAGTTCTTTTAATCTTTCCTCAGCCCTGGAATCAGCCTAGTCATTGTTCTCTGGACTTTTTCTAGCACTGCTATGTCTTTTTTGTAGCCTGGAGACCAAAAGTGCACACGGTACTGCAGATGAGGCCTCACCGGTGCGTCATAAAGTTTGAGCATAACCTCCTTTGACTTATACTCTACAGACCCGTTCTATTAGCCTTCTTAATGGCTTCTGAACACTGTCTGGCAGTTCATAGTGACAAGTCTGTTATGACTCCTAAATCCTTCTCATAAGGTGTAGTTTCGATTTTCAGACCTCCCATTGTGTATTCAAACCTAACATTTGTACTTCCTATGTATAATACTTTACATTTACTTACATTAAATTTCATCCGCCATAAATCTGCCCAAGCTCGTATGCCCATCTGTAAAGATCCAACAGATTCTAGAGAAACTACTAATCCACCAAGCTTGATATAATCTGCAAACTTAACCAACTTGTTGTTTATATTTCAATCCAAATCATTGACATATATTAAAAATAGCAGTGGAGCACTGGCCCCTTTCCATGAATCATCCACTTAACTTAAACTCCTGTGGCAATTTACAAAGTCTGGACGTGCTCTCTTCTTCAATAAGACTCACGTAGCATTGAAATACATGAATATAGTATGGTTTTCACAAACAGCAATAGAAAAAAGAAGGAAAGCAGACCACTTGTTCAAATGTTACTGAGGTTAATAAACTATCCTGTTAAGGTCATTGGCAAAACAAAACCTGAGCAAACAAAATCAAGCCCTTCAACGCAAATTGTCTTTGATGTCAAAGAACCAATCTGAGCACCACTAGTCCATTCATTTAATATTGAGAAATGTTTGGTATGAAAATCAAATAGATAAGGCAAAGTTTCATTGTAACATTTAAGTCTACTGGTCACTAAGTTTGCCTGTTGTCTTTTCTGGGAACCTTCCTATTGGTATATTCTTTAATCAATTAGTTATGGTGTGTAGAAACTTGTACTTACATTAACCATGAATGACTAGCAGCAAAGGGGGAGATGTTGAGTTAGTAAATTATTTGTTAACATGTAGAACATTCTTAATCAAAATATTACATTTGTGTTCTTTTTCCTCAAAATAAGTAGGGTTTTATTTTCAGACCCCCTTTAACTGCATGCTTTGTAATACTGACTGTAAAAGTGAAAAGGAGGCTAATCAGGAGATTAAATATCAGTTAAGAGCAAGACAACAGACCCAGAAGAGAGCAGACACTTTTAGAATTCATGACAGAAGGTACATTGCTGCTTCACAAGCATCTTAACAATGGTGGCACAAGTTTTACCATTAATTTTTAATGACAGCAGACTGTACACAGTCTACTGTGTCACTATAAGATGCTTTAGTACAGAAAAAGCAGCTGGTGGAAAAGATAAAATATCAGCCAAGATCCACATCAGTAACAAAAGATATAGTCCGTTCAGCATTAGTCATTGATGGCTCTAATGTCAGATTTGTTAGATTTGGAGATAACAAAACTACAGGCTGTTCAAAAAATTTGAAAATATCCTCCTGTGCATTTATTTTAATAAAACAAATAACTCACATAAAAAGGTATTTTCATGATTCAAAGCAGTGATTTTTCACCTTATTTGTTCAAATTGTTATTTGATTATTTGTTCACAATCATATAAACACTGGCCCAGATAACAGGCTTTAAAAATAACTACCTTTGGTTGCCTAAGTCTCTGGCATAGTAATATTTGTATTAATACAAAGTAAAAAACACTGACAGACATTATGGCTAACATTTAATAAAAAGTTTCAAGTTTTCATTATTGTCGTACCTGATTGCAGATGCTGTGGTGGGCTGGCACCCTGTCCGGGGTTTGTTTCCTGCCTTGCGCCCTATGTTGGCTGGGATTGGCTCCAGCAGACCCCCGTGACCCTGTAGTTAGGATTTAGCGGGTTGGATAATGGATGGATGGATGATTGCAGATGTTGTTCACACATCTAGTACTGTATAAAAACACGGGGGGTGCCAGAAAATATCAACAATGACATCTTAGTGTCAGTGATGAGCTCCGGCCCTGGCTCTGTGCAGCATGTGGTGCTGAGGCTGCACACTTCTGAACACAGTCGATCCCATTCTACCACCTGAAAGGTGGAATATCTACTTGTTGGATCATAATGAAGCTGGCAATGTTGTCCGGCTGGAAGGATGTATGAGAAACACATTCACCAATCCTCAAAGCAAGAGTGGTATGGCTAACCACTACCACCCTCACAGAGACCCAGCTCTGCCACTGCCTTCATATTACAGGCTTTACGTTTTTGCTTTCTAAAATTATAATGTTTTATGGAAATAGTTGTGTATGCATCACATTCACCAAATGAAAATCGATGGAGTGTTTTCTTTCTTCTTTAACGTGAGGATATATGCTCAGATTCCCCAAAGAATCCCACATTGTTCTGCCATAACTGTGGTGCGATTTTAAAAAAAAAAGTAATTTGACCTAAAAACATAATTTGTCTTCTCATTTTAGTGATGAAGTAATATCTGTCAGTGCTTAAATATATTCAAAATAATTTATGCTGTTGATTCTGCCAAAACTCTCTCTGACATCTGAATGGTCAAATGTGTGTCATTTTCCAGGAAGAAGGACAGCTACACTAATCACCAGGGCCCAGTTGTTTAAAAGTAATCCAATGGGATTTGGGATAACAGATTGGATTGAGTCTTGAAAATGGGTTGTTCAAAGGGAAAAGAGGGATTCTGGAATCAGATCAGATCACCTAATCCAATCTCAGTTTTAATCAGGATCAAACAGTCTTTTGTGTTGTTCAAAGGTTTGTGTATGAATTGGGACACATTTGATCCCAAAAATCAGGATAATCCTGATCCCAACACAGAGGTGGATTCAGTGTGGATTTCTGGCACACAATCAAATAAAACTTGAAAATTGATCAAAAAAGCTATGTTTGCAGGTGATGTATACATCTATTTATATTTTGTACAATTTTTGAACTAGGACAGTGACAATGTAAATAAAGTAGGGAATAAGACATGAAGCCTTTTGGTATAGTCAAAGGAAAAAAATCTCTGCGAAATATCAGTACTCAAACAAAATCTCAAAGCTCAAAAAGCTCTACTGTCCATTGTATTTTAATGAAAATGACAATTACTATTACTCAAGTCATCAGTCAGAAGTAATGTCTTACAATTGCATCCCTGATCACACGTCCAGTCTGGCCCTCATTTGGAGCGAACACTGGAGGTTGCTCTGGTTGCACTTCATCAGGCTCAGGTCCATCATATATGTCATCAAGAGGAACATTACGCCTGGTGGCAATGTTATGCAAGACAATACAGGCTAGTATTATATTGCATGCCACCTTGGGTTCCACCCACAAGTAGTTAAGACATTCAAAGCGCCTCTTCAGGACTCCATTTAAGCACTCAATTGCGCATCTTGTTTTGCAATGTGCAGAGTTGAAGCCTGCCTGCTCAGGTGTGTTTGCAACTGGAAAAGGGGTCATCAGCCATGGTAGGAGTGGATAAGCACTGTCTCCCAATATTATGCCATTTGGTCGGTTGGACTTGAGCTTTCTGTATAGTGCGCTCTCCCTCAGGATACGTGCATCATGGACAGACCCTGGCCACTTGACAACACAGTTTGTGATGATGAGGTCAGCATTGGCCACAAGTTGGACATTGATGCTGTGCCTCCCTTTTCGGTTCACATACTGCCACTTCCTTTCATGAGGCGCTTGAATGTGCACATGAGTACAATCAATAACACCAATAGTATTAGGCATGTTCCCCAAAAGAAAGAAACTTTGCTTAGTTTGCGCCATCTGGTCATCCTTGGGAAATGAAACAAATTCATTTACCAGACTGGCCAATTCAACTGAGACAGCTTTCACCACATTACTAACAGTTGATTTGTCCACTCCCATATTGTCACCAACAACCTGGTAGAAAGTCCCAGAGGCATAAAAGCGCAGTGCAATTAGGCACTGTTCCTCCACAGACAGAGCATGACTCCTTTTGGTTTTGTGCTGTAACTTTGGCCTGACAAGGTCTGCAATGTACTTGATATCATCCCTCCCAAAGCGAAAACGGGCATACAGTTCCTCTGTAGTGTATTGCGCAAGTGGTTTGGCACGCTCAGCATACATTCTTTCACGGTATTTTCTCCTTCCCAACCTGTGGTAGCGATGAACAACACCTGCCATGCCAATGCCTCTGTAAACCTATGACCGAGGTGTGTAAGAAATTGGTGATTTTATTTGGTCACATACCAATTAAGCAACAACGAGATGACTGGTTTGTCATGTGTTGAATTACCCCAATCAAGCACAGGGCCTATAAAATCAGTGTTAGCTACACAAAAGAGATGGAACCATGGACTCAAAAGGGCCTAATTTCACAGTGGTAGAAAACCATGCACTGTTGGAGGGTGTTAGGTGCCATTATTCCTCCATAGTAGGGTATATCAGTTCATTAAAGGGGAGAGAAGTGACCAAGAAATGCAAACAGAACATCTGGGAGGACATCACCAAGAATGTGAATGCTATAGGGGCTGGTCAGAAAAGGACCACGAAACAAGTCATATTAAGATGGAAGAACCTTAAAGCCAAGGCAACAAAGGACCTGGCTGAGGCCAAAAACCCCAAAACGGGTAACAAGCCTTTCAAGAGGGGTGAGTATACTGACATTGTCCTTGACATTATTGGTGGTGACAAATCAGAAGCTCTGCATGGAATTGATGGTGTTGAAGTCGAAAGTGAGCCCACAGTTACAGTGAAGGGTGGGCCTGATCCTCCTAATGGAGAGGAAATATTTGTCCTCAATCTCAGTCAAGTGGTTGAGGAAGAAGGTGGATCCTCACAGATAGAGCCAGCTGTTGTCACAGAACCTTTAAAAAGAAAGCGTAAGCATTCTCCAAACCTGGATGGTGATGCATATGAGGTGCTTCTTACAAGAGAAACTGAAAGAACAGAAGTGCAGATTCTTCTGGCAAAGGAACAACTCCTCCTTACCCAACTACAACAAACTAAAGTCAGAATGGAAATCCAACTCCTAAAAGCAGAAATTGATAGAGCTGGTCTCTGTACCAATGAGGAACTGTAAATGTTCCTTATTTTGTTGACTATTGGACTTTTTTGTTTTACAATTATATAAAAATAACCACAGTGCATATGTGGGGAAATATTTTATTCTTTCACTCATTCATTCATTTATTCTTGTGAGATTGAAATGGAATCTGGCTGTTTATAAATGAAATGGAAAAATATTTGTTCATTGTGGTGTTTTCTGTTTCTTCCAAGTAACACACATGATGGCTATTTGGCTACTGGTATTTTTGGTCCGCCTGTTGTTCTTTACATAGCCAGTAGGCTACACTGTGGGTTCCATTTAAAGCACTAGTAAACCGGATTTGGTAATCCTTGGTTGTATTTTTGACCAAGGCCCTTCTTGCCTAGTTACTCAAGTTTGGCCGAATAGTAAACTCAAAGAAGTCTTGGTGGTTCCACAACTTCTTCCTTTTCACAATTACTGAGATCACTGTACTCCAAGGAACACTCCAATCTTTAGAGATGGTTTTATACCTTTCAATAATCTATGTCTGCGTCACCACAATTTCTAAATGATGCTTGCTCAATCTAATGTGCTATAAGTGGACTTCAATCATGTTCTCAACACATCTCAAGAAAAATTAAAACAAACTAGGACTGACCTCAGCACAATTTGTAGTGCCAAAGCAAAGGGTTTGAACACTTGCATAAATGAAAGATTTCAGTTTTTGATTTTTAATAAATTTGGAAACTATTCTGAAATCATGTTTTAAGTTTCTTGTTATAGGTTATTGAGTGTAGGTTGATGGGGAGAAAATGGCAAATTATCCAAATTAAAAATAAAATTTACAACACACTAAAGTGAAGGCTTCAGAATAGTTTCTGAATCCACTGTATAGTTACTGCCATGAAGAAATTGTTACAGGTAACTCCACACTAGAACCACTAATCATGTCTTCATGGTATAATACACGCCTGTCTCCTCCACAGTTCAAATCCATCCATCCATTATCCAACCCGCTATATCGTAACTACAGGGTCACGGGGGTCTGCTGAAGCCAATCCCAGCCAACACAGGGCGCAAGGCAGGAAATAAACCCCGGGCAGGGTGCCAGCACACCACAGGGCCAGTTCAAATCCCCTATCCCAATAACTTTATTTTTAATTTGGAAGGACTAAATGGGTATAAACCATATGTGGATATGCCAGCTGTGATACTGTGATATAATTATTAGTTATTTATTGGGTAATAAGTGTGTCACTTTATATTGTTAATTTGTTTTTTTGCCAATGCTATATATTGAATGCTGTAACTACTGTATTTTATGTTACTCATTTTATATTTGCAGCTGAAACAACAAAGCTAATTTCTGGAAACTATTTGCATGGTAATTAAGCTTCCGTTAAGTTAGAAAGTGATGTAAAGATTTGCAGATTCAGATTAGACAGCAGAAATTTAAGAAATTTAGGAAAAGGTCTATCCTGACTAAACTAAAAAGGTCTCACCTGTCAGATCTTGACAGTAGTTTATATTAGCAGGTTGTTGAAAATCAGTTTCACTTTTGTTACAAATGCTGGACTTCTTTTTTAAAATGTCTGCATATCACTATAAATTCAAGTGTATTCATTAAATCCTTATAACTTCTCCACTGTGCTTGTAGCCTTTCATAATGAATTCATACAGTATATTTCGGAAAAAGGCAAAAATCATGCCTGAAAGCACTATTACACAGTTGAAAATGTCGCATTTCCTTATCCTTTTCTGTTGTATACAGTAATGACATTTATTTATGTTTTGTCATAAATAAATGTCAACATAATCATAGTTGTTTTCAAATTTCTAACTGTATAAATCTTTTTAAAATTGTATATTTACATTATAAAATTCTACTGTTGGTAAAATTTAAAGTGTAAACCCCATTTTTCGTAGTTGATGGGACTTTGTTCGTGGTTACATTGCAGACCTGCTTACATGATAGAACAATACAAGGAGATTTTTTTTAACCTCCATGCAGGTCCGTTTAATTGGTGACTAAATGTGACTGAGTGTATTTGGCTGATTCATTGAATCACTGTGCAAGGTTTGTTCCCTCTTTGCACAAAATGTTACCTAGGCTTACCATAGCCCTAAGCTGGGTTAATTAAGTTCAAGGAATGGCAGTCTTCAGGCTGCAAACAGTGTGGTTTTCCAGTCAAATGCAGGCAGTGTGGTGTAGTGATTATGGCCTTGGACCTCAAACCTTGAGGTTGTGGGTTCAAATCTCATTACTGGCAGTATGTGACCAGGATCAAGTTACTTCACCTGCCTGTGCTCTGATTGGAACACCAAAAGAAATGTAATAAATTGTATCTCCCAAATGTTGTAAGTTTCCTTGGAAAAGGGCATCAGCCAAATAATAAGTTTCTTCTTCCTTTCCCAGTTTAGATGCTCATGCAGCCACTATCTGGTTTGTTGGCCCTATAGTCACTAGCTAAGTACCAAAGGCCTCATTCTTCTTTTTAGAAAAAGCCATGTACCATATAGAACTTGAGCCTTTCTCCCTTTACATATATGTCGCAAAAGTCTGTGTCCTCTCTTGAAACACACAGGTACATGAAGAAACCATTACTAGGAGTAAGAATTTAGGATGTCTCAGAGCCTGTAATGCACTCTTTTCAGTTTAGGACTGGAAATGCATCATGAAGTACATATCCCAGAAGGAAGCCAACTCAGCCCAGGAAAATTGCAAAGAAGGCAAGAAGACTATCCCTTTCCGACACTTTTGTCCTGAAAGAATCTAAAAGCAATACAAAGAAGAGAAGGCTTCCAAATGCAATAATACACTAGCTTCTAGGTACATGCAGCATTTGTAAGAGCCCAACTGTTAACTGAAAGCTGATATAAAAAGACAACAAGTCCAAGTTGAGAAACCTACTCTGTGATTTTAAGGCTTGGATTACTGAGCTACCCATGCTGTCACACATTGTTATGTGTTGGATAATATCAGCAAGTCTTAAATGTCTATGTATCCATATGCTGAAGTACACTGCATAATCAGTGTTTTGTGTTGTAAAATTCTAAACATAATTTTAGAGTCCATTTCTTTTGAGTATAAAACAGTTTTATATTAAACGTCTAGTGCAAAATATATGATTATACTGCAGTCTTTTAAAAACAAGTTTAGTTTAACTTTGGCAATACACATAACTTTTGAAAATGACAGATTCAGTCATTCACTTACCTGTCGATCTTTTAAGTAGATAATTAGCTTTGGTTCCACTGGCTGCAACACAAGACACGAGGGTTAGAGGGAGCTCCCATGTCCTGTGTTGCAGCCCAAGGCCCCTAGAATATTCCAGCCCACCGGGTTCCTCATGCTGCTTTTAATCATGAGATATTAAAGAACAAATTGTTCAAAAAATGTATTCTCATAACAATTTGGTGCATAATTTTCATAAATTGTGACACAGTGCATCCATTTTAACTTGCTGAACCCAAATATTCACAGTTATGTTAAATGGTTAGTGAGGTGGTTAGTGTATTGGCGCTTTAAGTGTCTGTGGAAGAAAATGGGATGGACAGAGCTGGAACTGTTACGAGTCAAGAAAACACATTTTATTGACTCCTTTATATTTGAATGTCAATAGCTACCACTGTTAGTATGGAAAAAGACTAGAGGAGAACAGTATGTGGAACACTCTGTCAGAAAAGGTCTTAGGAAGCAGGAGGATTATTGTGGTATTAACTGGTTCATGGAGACAGTTGTGTGTTAAACTCAAGGCCCTTCAGGCAGGTTTTCACTGTTGTCAAGTCGCTGCTAGAAAATAAAACCTAATCCACGTTTCCTTCTAAGCCTAAGTATCATCACCTTAGCATTCACTAGGCATTAACTAATATTCTAGCAGATTAGAAAGAAACAAAACACAAGTTTAAGTAAGGCTGTCAGTGCGCGTCACAACTTTAAAGTCAAAGAAGCATGTCAAACTTAATGACAGCAGTTTCTGGATTTTGTCACCTGAAGGATATCAGATTACATGACTAGAAATGACGAGAAATCAGGAAGACAGATTACACAAATCTTTTAAATGTTTTTTAAGTACTTTAAGCTCCTCTGATTTTGGCAGCCAATTAAAGTGCTGATTGACAGCACTGGAAGATGTACAAATGTTTTACATGTATATGAGTTCAGACATGCCTCAGACTGACTTCTTCCTTTTTCAATTCTGTCATGGCACAAGAGACACAGACAAGAGTTTATTTTATTTGTGTAGTCCAAACTCCCATTTTCCTTGTTTTGGAGCATTGTATGCATTGTACTTCGAGCCGAATGTCCATATATTTAAGGTTTATATTAAATGCATACAGTCAAGTTCTTGTCAGATTGTGAGAGGTGCTCATTTCACGCAGGCATGACTATGGCTCAGCTCTACTTTTACTACTACTAATGAGGTGGGCAACTGTTTTGTCTGTATAACATTGGGTTGTGCTTTAACTGGCTTTGTTAAATGTTCTCAGGGTAACACTGTTTTGAAGTGGAAAGTGTAAGAAAGCAGGCACAACCCAAGAATAAAGCATAATTATTGTAGGCATCTTCTGCAAAAATGCCAGTCTGAATTCAGTTTTTTATCAATCACCAGGAACAAAACATTCAACTGTCAGTAAAATATGAGCTGTTTAGTCAAGGCTAAAAAAGGTGTACCCAGGCAAGATAATGTGTTTTTATTTTAATTAAAGTTTAATATCAGTTAAATGGTAGACTTATAGATTATAATTTAGCATTTGTTGTTTTTAACCATTAAGGTATTAATATCTTTACAGCTTCTTTTGTTATCTTTATTGTTGTGCAGCACTGGTAAGCACAAAAACTAAACTAAAAAGTTCTGATTATACAGCCACTGACATCAAATTTATGATGAGACTTGTATATTTCATAACACATGTTATGTATTTGAACTTCATCCTCTGCGGTGAATAACTTACCACTGAGAAGTCAGCACTGATCTCTTGACTCCAGATCACAGTACGAATGAGTTGATTTATTTTTGATTGGACTGTTGCTTGACCACCATGACAGGCTCACCTTTTGAGGATATGACTACAATGACCATTGTGTCCTCCATGTGCGGGAGTAAAAATCAAACTGAAGTGATCTGTACAACAATGATGGCTTTTGACATTGTTTTGAAAGATGTCACTCATAAACTCAAACATTAGAATGGACTCTTTATATTTTATATGTTTTCTGATAATCTGACATAATCAAACAGTTGTGTCATGTTTGTGATTATTATAATGGCCCTAAAGTTATGCTTAAATTTCCAAATAATAAGTGGGCACTAATTTGTGTGTAAGATTAAAATATAACAAATCATGTCATGTAAAGTGCCCATCCTCCTCTTTGGAGCCACTGGCCACCAAAATGTCTGTGCACGTCACTGATGTTGCACGTCTTTTAACTAAACTATTCTGTCCCAGAAGGTGCTACAAAGTCGCACAAGGCTGATCCAGGCACAGAACTTCATTATCTCAAGTCAGATGAATGCCAAAAACAAATATCTGAAATTACTTTATAGCACACAGGGTTGTTAAGTAGTAGTGCACTTAGTAAGAAAAAAAATATTTTTTTTATAAAGAAACATGATTTTAAAAATTCTCATAAATCAGCAACAGCAATTTCTTTCCCAAGTGCTCAGCTTCAATATAATGTCCCAGTGCCAGCTAAAATCTGTTTCATTTTAATTTATGTACTATTTAAATTATTGTCTTCCAACGGGCATACACTGTGCCCTTAATAACTACAGTTAAAACTTTCACAATTTAGGAATAGTTATTATACATTCCTTTAATCTTTGTTTTCAGGGTGTAGGGATAGAAACAGTTAAAATTACTTATCAGTTAGTAACGAATATTATGAGGTAAGACAAGGCTTATAATTTTTAGTATACAACTGGAAGATTTTCCATTGGCCTGACGGGTAAACTGTTAAATCTGAATAAATTGGGTTATAATATAATTTTGAAAATGCAGCATTGTTACTAAAGTGTGTTTTTCTCCTCAAAAGAGGCTAGAAATGTTAAGTTGTGTTTGAAGACATAATGCAATGCTTGTATCTCCATCCAGTTTGCACCAGTTTAATCAGCAGTGGGAACATCTGCCCACAGGCCTACAGAAGATATACAATAGCCCCATACTGTCTGTTTTTGTAACAATAGACAGTTTCGTTCACTATTTGCCAGTTTAAAACAGAAGAAGGAATTCAAGGCCTCCTACATCCGTACCAGGACAAGCAGAGAATAATGTGCAACTGAGAATCGCCTTTAAAGTCAGGCTGTGCCATTCTCCTAACAAATCAACTGGCATTATTTACTGGCACTTTGACCTACTGGCTAAGGAGCTAGATTACCACCTAAAATGTCTTCAGTTGAATCTGCACCAGCGACTCATTATGTGATCCTGAACAAATGACGTCTAGTATCACAGTCAGTGCTCCAGCTTTAGAAAAAAAAGGAAAACAATCAGAATATTTTTGATAAAAGAGTTGGCTAAGCATATATAAATAATTTTATGATGCTTGAGTAACATTTTATTTTCTTGTTATTCTCACTAAAAAACAAAATATTTACTTTAACATCTATAAATTGTATTTTCCTTATAGCAAGGATACAAAGTGGCACACATATTGGAGTCAGGCCTCATAATTCCAGGAACTCATCTAGGTGGGTCTTGCATGTTCTCCCTGTGATTTTACTAAGCGCTTTCCACTTTCCTCTTCCATCATAAAAAGGCACATATATTTGTGAATTTCCCCTTGGGGATTAATAAAGTATCTATCTATCTATCTATTACATTCATTTTTGATTCAAAATTATACCTGTTTATATCAGTGTTGGTGTGTACATGAGTGTGCACTACAATGGTCTGGCACAGCATCCACAGATGGTTCCTGCCTTGCATGCAGGGTAAGCTCTAACACTCGGTGACCTTGTATATCATTCTGTCTGCATTTTGATTAGGAAGCTTAGGGTCCTGGTTATAGTAACGAAATTTGCTTTCTACATTAAAAGAGGGAAAAATCAACAGAGTGGACAATTTAACAGTGAATGGCCTGAAAGATGCTTTTTTTGTACCAGATGAAATGAAGCTCATGTGTTTATTGAACAATGGCAGCCTGTCAGTGACAAAGGAATATTAACTTCCATTTCAAGACAACAGGTTGAAAACTTTGTTTCTTAGTGTGAAGAGAATTACCTGCATCTTAACATCAGCAAAACCAAGGAAGTGGTTATTGACTTTCACCACACCAAAGAGCCTATATGTCCGATCACAATTCAGGGAGTGAATGTAGAAGTGGTCCACAGTTGGTGGTCCACATTGATGACAGGTTGGACTGGGCTTGGAACATAGATGAACTATATAAGAAATGGCGGAGCAGGCTCTTCTTCCTTAGCAGACTGTGTTCTTTTGATATGGGAAGTGACGTCTCTCTGTGATGGCCAGTGCAGTTTTCTACGCTGTGGCGGGCTGAGCTGGTAACATCCCTTCAAGAAAGACCCACTGAGTCAACAATCTAATTAAAAGGGCTAGCACAGTTATAGGACACACTCTGGACCCCCTGGGGGTAGTAGCAAAGGAGAGAGTTAAAACAAAGCTGAGTGCCATTATGAGCAAACTGCCCATCCGCTCTCTGACACACTAACACTGAGGACTTTCAGCCAACAAGTTATTCAGAAAAAGTGTGTCAATTAACACTACTGAGGCTCCTTTATACCTAATAATAATAATAATAATACATTTTATTTATACAGCACCTTTCCCATGCTCAAGGGAATTATTACCTATGGCAATATGTCTGCATGACTGCCAAGTCAGAAGTTTTCTTTCTTTTCAATTTTCTTTTCTTAACATGTGTTCAGACCAAAGTGGGTATATATATTTATTTATTGACTTACTTATCTACCTATTTATGTATATATAAATTTAAAGAGTTTCTCTAAAAAAACACATTTCCCTCTGGGGATAAGTAAAGTTCTATCTGTAATTTTTATATAGACCTTCCAAAGAGCCCCGATGCTCGCTGAATATTCAGGAGTTAGGCAAGGGGGAAATTTCCTCAATCAAGGAGGTTGGGGCTGTTTACCTTAGTGCTATTTGGTTCAAATTATATACGCAAGCTCTAGCATTCTCACATATGAAAGCCATTAAAACAAGTAATCACGAGTTCTGCACTGGCCAGCACCTGCATTATATTATGATATCTTACAGACCTCCTCTTATTGTTATTATTAGATAAAAAAGGTGAAAAATACAACATTTGTGGCTATGATAAATTAAAAATTACCAATCTGCAAACATTTGAGACCTACGTTGAAATTTATCAGATCAGATTTGATTTTGGTCAACTAGGTTTATGATAGGGGAACCAATATATAAGCAAGGGAAAGGCATTAGTATCTTTGTGAGAAATGGATCAAGTCTACTGTAGTGCTCTAAGGAGCAAATCTGTGACTTGATTGTTTTAGAAGAGTTTTTAAGGAAATTAAATCTACCCAACATCCATTTATTTTTAATATATTTGGAAATATTTCTAAATTCTTGTTTATGCTTTGGTATTAAGTGTTGCTTGACAAGGGAAAAATGGATTTTAGAAACTTTTAGCAGAAGACTGCAGCATAACAAAATTTGTAAAATTAAAGGGGTCTGAATACTTGCTTCAGGGACTGTTAGGCAGTAGGAGGAAACAAAAAGGAGACAGGCTGTACAGAGGTGTATTTCACAACCTTTTTGAAAATGTTTGGCCTTTGGCAATTAAACAGGGTTATCCTTTGGGTCAACAACACATTAAAGATGCAGGTGTATGCTTTTGAAGCATCACTGAATCACAGAATAAAGCCAAAGAAAACATAAAACTAATGAATATGTTTATTAGATAAAATTAAGCATAAGGCAAGGACAAACAAAATGGAGACAAAAAGTAATAACTGAACAGAACAGCTCCTCTGCGTTGTTGGAACTCTATGTATCTGTTCTGCCACAAGTTCAAAATCAACAAGCCACAGGCCAAAAAGAGAGGGAGAGATGAAATTGTTAATTTTGAAAGTAGGAACTGCCTGAGGGCGGCATGGTGGCGCAGTGGTAGCGCTGCTGCCTCACAGTTAGGAGATCCGGGTTCGCTTCCCGGGTCCTCCCTGCGTGGAGTTTGCATGTTCTCTCTGTGTCTGCATGGGTTTCCTCCCACAGTCCAAAGACATGCAGGTCAGGTGAACTGCTGATACCTAAATTGTTCTTGGTGTGTGTGTGCCCTACAGTGGGCTGGTGCCCTGCCCAGGGTTTGTTTCCTGCCTCGCGCCCTGTGTTGGCTGGGATTGGCTCCAGCAGACCCCCGTGACCCTGTAGTTAGGATATAGCGGGTTGGATGATGGATGGATGGAACTGCCTCATATAAAACAGGAATTACATAATGAGACAGCTTGTCATATGTATAGTATGCCCCTATGGCTTCAATTTGGTAGTAAAGCCCTATCACTTTTTAATATACCAAGTAAAAATGGACAATCTTCAAAATGGAAAAAATACTTTTAATGAAGTAAAGTGCAGAGCGTTACATACAGAGAGCTAATATATTAATCTATGTGCAGTAGAAAATTAATAAATTAATGAATAAAAGGTAGACAACAGAGAATTTGCAGGTTTATGTTGCTTTCATCCTCCAAGCAATGTACAGTTCCAAATAAAAACCAGAATAAAATGTTTTAATACATTATAAAACTATTGAATATGAATTAAACAACATCAAGGACAGTGAGCTCAGATTCTACTGTAGAATGTTCCACTGAGACAGTATCAGGAGTAACTGCATTCACTTCTGGTAACCAATGGACAAAAAAGTCATATTAGGCAGATAACAAGTGAAGAAGGATAGGGCAACTGTCAACAGATTTGAAAATATGATGACTACCACTAAATGTTTTCTCAGCAGGTAGAGTTAATTAATAACTCTGACTTGCTCTAATGTTAGTGGGTGTATGTGGGTGTGAAGTTCCATCAAGGCTGTCTCCTGCCATGTGCTCGATTCTGCCAGGAGAGACATAAGTCTCTAACAACCCTGAATTGGAAAAATAGGTTTAGAAAATGGAAAAACTGATAAATAATCATCAACAGAGAAAGCTATAAAACAGGAATCTATTTAAGGTGTACAAAATGCTCAAATACATTAAATGCATTGCCAAATGAACATTTTCATTAAATAGTGAATTACAAAGTACTTTCTTCTTACAAAGGGTTGTGGGACTCTAAAACAAGTTATTGGGTCATCGAAATGAAGCAAAAGCTCTGATTGCCTTATAAAAACGAATTAATAGAGTTCCTGGGTCAACTTAGCAAATAATTAACCAAAATAGCATGATAAGCTTTTCTATGTTCACAGCTGCAGCATAAGTAATTGCATCTACTTCAAGTCAAATATTTAAATGTCTACCTTGGCAGAAATCCCTTGAGGCAAACATTTTTTCTTAGTCTTATATAAACTTGCATATTCAAAGAGAGCAGAATAATGCAAAAAAGAGAAACATAAGTCTGAAATGATTCAGTGATGGAATTTTAATTTCCTGACCTACAAAATGGTAAGAAAGGTAACTTCTTCACCCATAACAATTGATATTTCTCATCTGTAATATAAAAGTATGTAATTACATTGCCAACCATTTCTCACTATAAACACACTTTCAGTTGGCTGGTATTTTTCTTCATAATAATGCATTCATTTAACCCAGCCACAGGGGTTGCACAAACTGGTGTGTTTCTTAGTGCTGGTCCCAAGCCCGGATAAATGGGGAGGGTTACATCAGGAAGGGCATCCAGTGTAAAATTTTGCCAGATCAATATGCAGACAACAATACAGATTTCCATACCAGATCGGTCAAGGCCCGGGGCAACAACAGCCACCACCAGTACTGTTAGCCAACAGGGTGCTGGCGGAAATTGGGCTACTGTTGGCTGAAGAAGGAGAAGAAGAGGCAGGAGGAGAGGAGGAAGGTAAAGAGAGTGGAATTGAGGGTAGGAACTTTGAATGTTGGCAGTATGACTGGTAAGGGGAGAGAGTTAGCCGATATGATGGAGAGAAGGAAGGAAGGTTGATATATTGTGCGTGCAAGAGACTAAATGGAAGGGGAGTACGGCCAGGTGGATCAGCGGTGGATTCAAATTGTTCTGCCATGGTGTGGATGAGAGGAGAAATGGGGTAGGAGTTATTCTGAAGGAACAGTATGTCAAGAGTGTTTTGGAGATGAAAAGAGTGTCAGACAGAGTGATGATTATTAAGCTGGAAATTGAAGGTGTAATGATGAATGTTTTTAGTGCATATGCCCTGCAAGTTGCGTGTGCGATGGATGATAAAGAAGATTTCTGAAGTGAGTTGGATGGAGGAAGTGATGGACAGTGTACCCAAGGTACACAGTGTGGTGATTGGAGCAGAATTCAATGGACATGTTGGTGAAGGGAACACAGGAGATGAGGGGGTGATGGGTAGGTATGGTGTCAAGGAGAGGAATGAAGAAGGTCAGATGATAGTAGATTTTGTGAAAAGGATGGACATGGCTGTGGTGAATATGAATTTTAAGAAGACGGAGGTACATAGGGTGACGTACAAGAGTGGAGGAAGATGCAAAAGGGTAGATTATATCCTATGCAGGAGCATCAGTCTGAAGGAGAATGAAGACTGCAAAGTGTTGGCAGGAGGAGGAAAGTGAGGGCAGAGCCAAGGATCAAATGGTGGAAGTTGAAAAAGAAAGACTGCAAGGTTGAGGGAGGAGGTAAGACAGGCACTGGGTGACAGTGAAGACTTATGAGATAGCTGGGCAACTACAGCAGATGTAGTAAGGGTGACAGCAAGAAGGGTACTTGGCATGACATTTGGACAGAGGAAGGAGGAAAAGGAAACTTGGTGGTGAAATGGGGAAATACAGGAGAGTATACGGAGGAAGAGGATGGCAAAGAAGAAATGAAACAGTAGACAAGAATACAAGGAGATAAGGCACAAGATGAAGACAGAGATGGCGAAAGCTAAAGAAATGGCATATGATGAGTTGTATGAGAGGTTGGACACTAAGGAGGGAGAAAAGGACATACAGAGGGACTGAGGTAAGATAGATGTGTAGCAGGTTAGGGTGATAAAGAATAAAGATGGAAACATACTCACAAGTGAGGAGAGTGTATTGAGCAGATGGAAAGAGTACTTTGAGAGGCTAATAATGAAGAGAATGAGAGAGAGAGAAGGTTGGATGATGTGGCTATACTGAATCATGAAGTGCAACGGATTAGCAAGGAGGAAGTAAGGACAGCTATGAAGAGGATGAAGAACTGAAAGACTGTTGGTCCAGATGACATACCTGTGGAAACAATGAAGTGTTTAGGAGAGATGGCTGTGGAGTTTTTAACCAGATTGTTTAATGGAATCTTGGAAAGTGAGAGGATGCCTGAGGAGTGGAGAAGATGTGTATTGGTACCGATTTTTAAGAATAAGGGGGATGTGCAGAGCTATAGTAACTACTGGGGGATAAAATTGATGAGCCATAGCATGAAGTTATGGGAAAGAGCAGTGGAAGCAAGGTTAAGAAGAGAGGTGATGATTAGTTAGCTTCATGCCAGAAAAGAGCACTACAGATGTGATGTTTTCACTGAGGGCGTTGATAGAGAAGTATGGAGAAGGCCAGAAGGAGTTGCATTGCATCTTTGTGGACCTGGAGAAACCATATGGCAGAGTGCCTCATGAGGACTTGTGATACTGTACGAGGAAGTCAGGAGTAGCAGAGAAGTATTTAAGAGTTGTACAGGATATGTTTGAGGGAAGTGTGACAGTGGTAAGGTCTGCGGTAGGAATGCCAGATGCATTCAGCGAGGAGGTAGGATTATTTGCAATGGCGATGGATAGGTTGACAGATGAGATTAGACAGGAGTCCCCATGGACTATGATGTTTGCTGATGACATTGTGATCTGTAGTGATAGTAGGGAGCAAGCTGAGGAGACCCTGGAGAGGTGGAGATATGCTCTAGAGAGGAGAGGAATGAAGATCAGTAGGAACAAGACAGAATACATGTGTGTAAATGAGAGGGAGGTCAGTGGAATGGTGAGGATGCAGGGAGTAGAGTTGGCGATGGTGGATGAGTATAAATACTTGGGATCAACAGTACATAGTAATGGGGACTGTGGAAGAGAGGTGAAAAAGAGAGTGCAGGCAGGGTGAAATGGGTGAAGAAGAGTGTCAGGAGTGATTTGTGACAGACGGGTATCAGCAAGAGTGAAAGGGAAGGTTTACAGGACGGTAGTGAGACCAGCTATGTTATATGGGTTGGAGACGGTGGCACTGACCAGAAAGCAGGAGACAGAGCTGGAGGTGGCAAAGTTAAAGATGTTAAGATTTGCACTGGGTGTGATGAGGATGGACAAGATTAGAAATGAGGACATTAGAGGGTCAGCTCAAGTTGAATGGTTTGGAAACAAAGTCAGAGAGGCGAGATTGCGTTGGTTTGGACATGTGCAGAGGAGAGATGCTGGGTATATTGGGAAAAGGATGCTAAGGATAGAGCTGCCAGGCAAGAGGAAAACAGGAAGGCCTAAGAGAAGGTTTATGGATGTGGTGAGAGAGGACATGCAGGTGATGGGTGTAACAGAGCAAGATGCAGAGGACAGGAAGATATGGAAAAAGGTGATCCGCTGTGGCAATACATAACAGGAGTAGCCGAAAGAAGAAAAAGAAGAAGAAAAAAGCATTAATTTGTGAGTTTTTTTATATCCAATAAACAAATTATAAAACCAATTGTAACTACATATAACACTTTGTAAAGTGTAATTGTTTTTCTCTTTTGAAAGCAAATTCTTCTTTTTTTTGCACTGAGACCTCTGAGCTACATTATACACTCTTAAACCTTCATGTTCAAAATAACAAAAACCCTAACAACAAATAGAAAAGCACAGTTTCAGGCATTCAGAGAGATGTTTCAAGGTAAGAAAACAAGTATGAAATTTTGAATTTTGGGTGAAATATTCCTTTAACATATTCTCCTTCAAAGTCACTTGGAAGATGATGCTAAGTCGGCTATTTAAATCTCTAATTACAGTGCCAAGTTATTGCACTGTACTTCTTTGCTGAACATGTCAATTTTGAAAAGCAACCTACTCCAGATCCCCTGAAACCACACACAGTAGTAATCTGACCGTGACCTGAAGTGATATAGTCGGCTAGAGTGATTCCATTAAACACTCATAAAATAATAGCAAGATCCTTTAGAATATCAGCATCTTATATCAGAAAATCTGTATCTTTCTTTCACCTGAATAAATAAAAACTGACATACATAAAGCTTCTCACCAAGATTTCTGGGGTTAATTCTTGTGGTATTGTGGGAAATCTATCAATATCAAGCAACCTCCAAAGACACCAACTGCTCATTGAGACTAAAAAGGCCAGTAGGGAAATTTCAAACATGTCATATGAATGAGCACAGCCACAAGACAAATATCTCTCGTCCGACTTATGAACCAGGGATACGGACTGGGAAAACAAACTGCTTGTGTAAATGGATGGAGAGCAAGTCTGTATAGTGAAGCTTTCAGGTATTAAGAACAGAATTGAAACTTTAAAAAGAGACATTCTGTCTACATGATGAATTCAGAGCAATTAGAGAAGTTCTTTATAAGTTGTTAATACTCATTAGGAAACACAATTAAAAATATTTTTTAAAGATATAGTTGCTGAAAAAGACTTTCTGGATTATGTCATCTTTCTGAGAGTAGAACTGGTTAGATCTTTTATGGTCCTATACCATTATGCAATGAAGAATCTTAGAAAAAGTCACATTAAAACTGAAAACAAATAAAACAATGAATGTGTTTGAACTGGCACATTATCAGACATAGTCTCTTCAGCTCTGAAAACGTTACTGCCCCCTTAGTGAGCTCAACCACCTTAAACAGATAAGGTATCTTGTTAATATGTTTAAGGAGACTATTTCTTTTCTTTACTTGAGATACTGGATGCATTATTTTCTTTAATACATAGCAAATCGATCTGCTATTTGTTCACTCTCTGCCTTTTTTATCAACAGTCAGTCAGTCATTTTCCAACCTGCTATATCCTAACACAGGGTCCAACAGTCCTGTGGAAAAGTATTTCCTTCTTCTTGGTTTCCTCTTCAACCAAAACCTAATATTAGATAAAGGGTACTTGAAACTGCACATGACATTTTTTACTTATTTAATTTATCCATTTGACAAAGTTATTCAACTCTAACTGGCATCATGTGAAAAAGTTACTTCACCCTAGTTAAATCACCCCCAGTCAATTACAGTCAGCAGAATGAACACAGCCAGACACTTTATTTTGACACTTAAATTACCATCAGAGTCAAAATGCAAGCACAAGATTCAATAAGCATGTAATGACACAATAAAAATAAATTCTTGAACAGATTAGGGAAAAAAGTTTGAAACCTATTTGTCAGGAAAGACCTACAACAGTATTTCTGAGGCACAGTGACTTCACTGAGTCTCACTGAGACCCATAATCTCCAAACAGAAATACTTATAACAGTAGTGAATCTTCCAAGGAATGATTAGCCGGTAAAAATTACCCCAAAGATGCAAAACAAAATCATCCTGGAAATCACAAAGAATTCTTAAACACATCCAAAGAACTGCAGACTTCTTTTCAGCAAAGTTCAGTGTTCGTGGTTGAACAATAAGAAAGACCTGGGCAAACATGGGCTTAACTGGAGAGCAGTAAGGCAGGGAAACATATAGACACAGGGAACATAAATGCTGTATCATTTACTAGGAAGCACCTAAATATCCCTGAGCCTTTGGGAGTATATTCTATGAATGGATTGGACAACAGTTGAACTTTTTAGTAGGGATGCTCTAAACTCCGATGTCATGTTACTTGATCAGCCGATTCCCATACCAATTTCTTATTTCTTTATCCCTTTAAAAAACATTTTACACTAATCTCCCACATAACCAGACAAATAGAAATTTTATATCCTATACTAAAGTGTATTTTTATGATTAAACTATAGTTCACAGGTGTTAACTGATACTTTCACTAACAAAATGAAATTATGTAGGCTTATTGTTCAGTGACCATAAAATACTAAAATAAATACAATTTCCTTAAAATACATACTTTAACTAATAAAATATGTACAAAAATATTTATCCATAATACAAATGGCATAAAGAAAAAAATATGGATTACCATTTTAATTATGTAGTGGTTGTTTTTTACCAAAATGTATGACACACAGCAACAAATAATGAACACAGTACAAATCTATTGTTTACTAAGAAGCCATTTCAAATTTGTCTTTATCTTTTCCTTTTCCAATTAAAGGTGTCAGCTGCTGCATTTGAAAAAAGCATGATGTCCAAACTCAAGTGGTGTCTGTTTTAATTTAAAGGACAAAAAAAGGTCTGAATTCCTTAAAGTAGATTTTCTTGCCACTTGGCTAGTTGCACAGGACAACTTCTCTGATTTTTTTTTCTTCAGTTTTTTAGTCCATTTTCTGTAACGTATTGGCTAATATACCAATCACCTTTTGTTCACTGATAAAACAAGCTTCCACTTGCTGCTCTTTGTTTACACTGCAGGAAGTTTGCTGTAAAAGAAAAAAAATACAAAACATGTGCACTGGCTCAAGTACTGTACCACTTTGCATAAAAGAGCACTACAAATAAGCTACCATAAAGCTTGGAGAAGCAGAGGCTGAATATACTGATGTTTGTGATTTGCCTTTTTACCGATCAAGTCTTTTGTTTGTGAAAATCATCTGATTTAGATTGGCGACTGATTGACTTTTTGGACAACATGGATTCTATTTTTTCAGTGTAAAGCAAAATATTATTCCACAGTATAATTCCACAGACAATCATGCCAATATTGAAACATGGAATGGGGTTTTGTGTAACTGTGGGGATGCTTTGCTGCCTAAGGACCTAGACATCTTTTTATAACTAAAGGAACAATGAAGTTTGTAACAGAATTCAGTATCAGAAAATCCCTAAAAAGAATGTTCAGTCACCTGTCTGCAAGCTGATGTTGGATCATAGTTAAGCCATGTAGCAAGACAAGGATGCAAAAGACAAATCTAGTCAACAACAGAGTGGATAAAAAGAAGCAAAATTACTGTAACTTTGGACTGTCCTGGTCAAAGTTTACTCCATACCCAATACAGATGCTGTGGCAGAACCTGAAACCGGCAGTTCATCCTTAAAAACCTACCTTTGTTTCCAAAGTAAAGCAGTTCTGCAAGAAAGAGTAAACTAAAGTTCCTCCTTTGCGGTGTGAAATACTTATATTCATTATACTGATTGCAGTCACTGCAGTTAAAGATGATGCAACAAGTTATTTAGTGTAAGGGAGAAATAACTTTCTCACACAGTGCCACTTGGTGTTGGATAATTTTCTTCAAACAACAAATAGCATAGAAGAAGCTCATTCAGGTATATTTATCTAATATTAGACTTTGGTTGAATATCTATCAAAATTTAGTGTCAAACATTTATAGGTAGAGGAAATCTGGAAGGAAACAGATACTTCTTCCTAGTACTGTAATATCAGAGTTGATTTATGAAATTATAAAATGTACTGTGACATGTAAAAATGCAGAATACAACAAAACAGGTTTTCAAGACAATTTAGATTTTAGGCAACAAAAACATTCAACTTTAGTCTTATTTCCACAAACCATTTTAGTATAACGTCATCATAATAAAGTTCTAACTTTAGTAACAACTTTACCTACATAGCAAATGATCATAACTTTTGTCACATAGTGAATGCCCCAACAATCATATCTTATCACGAATAAATTAATATATCCAATCGTTCATCCTTGCTAATTACATTTCAAAGTCTGGGAGCCATGCCTTATTCTGACATTAGGCTCAAGTCTAAATTCAATCCTAATAGGGAGGAGCAGTCCATTACCAGATGTATTCCGTTAAATCAGACCTATGAGGATTCGCTAACCACGCTAATCCACATGTTTTTCTTATGTAGGAGGAAAAATGAAGTACAGAAACAAAAATTCATGCAGACACAAGAAGAATGTGCAAACCTCACACAAACCATGACAATGCCATTATTCAAGCCCAGTCTCCTGCAGCTTTACCTCTATGCCACAATGCAACTCCATACTGAAATGTTATAGAGAAGAAGACTACTGATAAAGCTCCGAATATGTAAATTCACAATTAAAAGGGAAATCAGCACAGGCCGTATACTTCATACTTCATGCTTTGCTGCCATTGTGGAAGTGTGCCAATGAATTTTATTAGTATAACCGCATTAGGCAAGGTAAATCAGATCTGTGGGGAAATTGTGAAATGTTTCTCTTTTGAATTAGGTAGTATGTTTAATGACACAAATCTACATAAACCTTTTAAAATAATGTACCTTCTTCTGGTAGAACTGTATGAATAAGTAGGTAGGATAAAAATAAATAGCTGTGAATGTTTATGTAAATTCATTTTTTACATCATCCAGTGTTGATTGATATCTTTTACCTGAAACTCCAGGAATTGGTTCAATCTCCTTATGATCTTGTAATTGAATTAAGGATGTTCAGTAAATTAAGGATCTATAGCATTTGAGCAGCTACAAATATGACATTCAGAAGGTGGAGGGAAATTAGAGAAACTGGTAAGTGAAATTATTGAAGCTCAAAAAAATCAATAACTCAACAAATAATACTGCATCATAACATAAGCAAAGCTCTATTTGATATTTACATAAGAAAGGTCACAATGAAAATACAGTATAACTTATAAACATACTACTGTGTTGCTTAGCTCCAGTCGGGAAATGGGCCTCCGTTATTGTAACATCAGCTAACTTTAGTTACATCAGTTTTCATCAGTTACATCATACATCAGTTAATGTATCAGAAGTACTATGCAACTAAGTACTTTTCTTTGTACAATATTTGTAGGTTTTAACTTTTTTTTTTTGCTTCCATGGGCTAATATTATTGGAAGACAGTGTGGTGTAGTGGTTAAGGCTTTGGACCTATGACTCCAAAACATGAGGTTGTGGGTTCAAGTCCTGCTATTGGCACTGTGTGACCATGAGAAGCCACTTCACCTGTCTGTGCATCAATTGGAACATCAAAAGAAATGTCATCAATTGTATCTACCAAATGTTATAAGTTGCCTTGGATAAAGATGTCAGTCAAATAATAAATAATAACACCATTTGGTCACTTGACCTGATTACTCTTAAACATGCTATACACAATTGGGAATGATTAAAATATTCCTGCATTAGATCAGTTTCTGCTTTTTCTAGGGACTTGCTTTTGTTGGTTGTCATCTCAAAACACAAGTTTACAGGAAACTGTATTCTTTTGAATTGAAATCGGTAATCAGTACAATTATTATTATAATTATTATTTATGTTTTTCACTTGTTTATGTTGTTCACACAAGTATTTTGTGTTCAAGCTTGTATTATTTTATCTTTGTCACAGCCATAGGCAGACAATAAAGTGCAAATACTAAATAGTGTTGTACTTTAACTTACTACAAACAGCAATGACGTTTACTGGCTGCACATTTAGACAGCCCATGCACTTAACTTTTTTTTTAGGTTGTTTCTGTAGTGATGAAAGTGGAATAAAATAGCTGTCTGTACTATATTTTTAAGGCTTACTAAACGTTCAGACATGCCACTTAAATGTGTTGCATATCACAATGGAGTAGCTTGTGGGGGACCCTTTAAGTTTAACTTAAGCTGTTGATCCTAGCTTGTGTTGGATCCAAAGATACCACTTCTGCCTCTGCTTCTCTCTCCTTCACCTATGCTTCAAGTGAGGCAGCATCAACACTTGCAGCCACAGCGGCTGGCACCCTCACTGGGAGCTTCATAGCACACTTGCCATTAAGGTTTACATCTTCTTTTAGCCTCACCAGACTTTCTCCTTCCATTTCATACCTGACTACAGTAATCCCTCGCTATATTGCACTTCGCCTTTCGCGGCTTCACTCTATCGCGGATTTTATATGTAAGCATATTTAAATATATATCGCAGATTTTTTGCTGGTTCATGGATTTCTGCGGACAATGGGTCTTTTAATTTCTGGTACATGCTTCCTCAGCTGGTTTGCCCAGTTGATTACATACAAGGGACGCTATTGGCAGATGGCTGAGAAGCTACCCAGCTTACTTTTCTCTCTCTCTCTTGCGCTGACTTTCTCTGATCCTGATGTAGGGGGATTCAGCAGGGGGGCTGTTCGCACACCTAGACGATAGGGATGCTAGTCTAAAAATGCTAAAAGATTATCTTCACGTTGCTACCTTCTGTGCAGCTGCTTCCTGAAGCGACATGCTGCACGGTGCTTCGCATACTTAAAAGCTCGAAGGGCACGTATTGATTTTTGATGTTTGTTTTTCTCTGTCTCTCTCTTTCTCTCTCTCTCTCTCTCTTTGTCTGCTCCTGACGGAGGGGGTGTGAGCTGCCGCCTTCAACAGCTTTGTGTCGCGGTGCTTCGCATACTTAAAAGCCAAACAGCCCTATTGATTTGTTTGCTTTCCTCTCTATCTTTCTGACAGTCTCTGCTCCTGACGCACACTCCTTTGAAGAGGAAGATATGTTTGCATTCTTTTAATTGTGAGATGGAACTGTCATCTCTGTCTTGTCATGGAGCACAGTTTAAACTTTTGAAAAAGAGACAAATGTTTGTTTGCAGTGTTTGAATAACGTTCCTGTCTCTCTACAACCTTCTGTGTTTCTGCGCAAATCTGTGACCCAAGCATGACAATATAAAAATAACCATATAGATAGATAGATAGATAGATAGATAGATAGATAGATAGATAGATAGATAGATAGATAGATAGATAGATAGATAGATAGATAGATAGATAGATAGATAGATAGATAGATAGATAGATAGATAGATAGATAGATAGATACTTTATTAATCCCAGGGGGAAATTCACATACTCCAGCAGCAAAAAATATTAAATTAAAGAGTAATAAAAAATGCAGGTAAAAAACAGACAATAACTTGAATAATGTTCAATGTTTACTCCCTCTGGTGGAATTGAAGAGTCGCATAGTTTGGGGGAGGAATGATCTTCTCAGTCTGTCAGATGGAGCAGGACAGTGACAGCAGTCTGTCGCTGAAACTGCTCCTCTGTCTGGAGATGACACTGTTTAATGGATGTAGTGGATTCTCCATAATTGATAGGAGCCTGCTGAGTGCCCGTTGCTCTGCTACGGATGTCAAACCGTCCAGCTCTATGCCAACAATAGAGCCTGCCTTCCTCACCAGTTTGTCCATATAAACCATATAAACATATGGTTTCTACTTCGCGGATTTTCTTATTTCGCGGGTGGCTCTGAGACGCAACCCCCGCGATGGAGGAGGGATTACTGTATACACGGCACATTATAATGACTCTTTTATATTTACAGTCATCCATCCTTTCTATTCGCTAGTGCTGCTATTCACACACCCATCAATCACTTCTTCTGTGTTCTTTGTTTGCATAAGGCCACCTGAAAGTGCAGGACTGAGCATATATGTTGGTGTAATAGCAGTAATTATTGACAAATAACAAAACATGGATTGGCTAATTTTCGATAACCTCACAAACATTCAATTAAATTAATTAAAGCATTTTAGCATATTTAGTTTTTCTATTGGGTAAGGCTAAATATTGATATAGTGAAACGTCCTTTCTTAACGAATACCAACTAACATAAATGCACAATCCTGACAAATTTCAGTTTTCTAACTAAATTGCCATTAACATTGGCAAAATGGTATCCCTTTAACTTTTCCTCCCGCCACTAATGCACAAGCGATGTGTGCACGTCGGCAAAAAGAATCCTCCTAGGAGAGAGACACCCAGAGTAGTTCCTTTCAATTACCTGACATCTCTACATTTCCATTTTTTTTCTGACGATTTCAATAGTTTTCTAGGACCCTGGGCTTTTTACAGCATGGGCTTACACAGCTAGTACGTTATATAAATATATATATATTGTGGAGACTGGCTCGGACACAGACAGGCAGACACGTTCATGTCACCCAACACACGTTTATTATACATAATATTTACAGTTCTCTTGCACAAACCCAGTGCACAAAGCACCAATCACCCCTTAACAGTCCTGGCCACAACACAATGCCTTTTCTCTTCTCGGTCCGCCTCCACTCCTCTCCAACACGCTTGTCTTCTTCCTCCCGACTCTCGCCCTGACTGGAGGGAGGCGGCCCCTTTTATATGTCCCGGATGGGCTCCAGGTGCATCATTAGGGCCTCCGTGGCCACACCCCTGTGTGGCGGAAGCTCCCAAGGTGTTTCCGGAAGTCCACCATGTGCTTTCAGGTTTCTTCCCCCCAGCACTTCCCGGTGTGGTGGAAGTACTGAGGGCCAACACTCCCAAGGCATTGGGGCGCCCCCTGGCGGTGACCACGGGCCCCTACAGGGCTGAGCTTCCAAGCTCCGTACCCGTGGTCCCCAAAGTCACCAGGGAGGACGCCCCCTCGTGTCCTGGAGGAGGCACAAGCCCTCCTCCACTCCTCCTAGGCGTCCCAGCCGGGCATGGATGCCCGCCGGGCACCACATTATATATACATATATATACACTCACACACAGAAATATTAAAATATATACAAGCATCATAAGTGCAGAAAGAGTACAGCTTCTCAAAAATATTTCTACTTCTAAAGATATTTGCAATCATTGATGGAGTATTTTGGAGTATTTTAAACATTTGTAGTACAATATACTAAATCTATTCGATTTCATATTAGAATTTTTTGATTACAATATACACAATATGTTGCCTTAGGAATTTTTTGAGCATCTTTAATAAATGTCTGCTGAAATATGATCACATCTTTCAGATTTTAATTGTAATTATAAACAGATAAAGACTGACTATTTGAAAAAACTGAATAAACTAAAATATACATTGTCATTGGTTTAAATGGGACAGCCTGGTGGCATAATGTTAGAGCCACTGAGTCGCAGCAAGGAGACCAGGGTTTGTGTCCTGGGCGCTCCCTGCTTCGAGCTTGGATGTTCTTCCCATATCCTGATGATATTCCAGTTTTATACTTAACACTTGCCTGGATAGGCTCCAGCTGCCCCATGAGTCTCTAGATAAGCGAGTTTGGAAGATGGAGAGTTCGATATATATTTTTTAAATGTTCAAGGTAAAGGATGGAAAAAGTGTGGAGCTCTTTAGAAAATGGGCTAACTTGCATGGAAAGATTAGTGTTCCATTCAGGTATGGGTTTGAAGTGCCCTTCAAAGAACAAACTACAGTTCTCCAAAAAAAATTAACTTTTGAGGCCCCTCTTCAGTTTTCACGTTTGCTAAACACCACTCAGTGGCACCACAACAATTATGCAACATAATTCTATAGAAGAATCAGACAAGAACTCTTGGGTAAATACACAATATTATGTCTAAATAAAACATGACATTGAATACCAGCACTGAAACCTATTCTCTGCTGTGAAGACTAGTGGAGTTAGCATCATGGTGAGGGGCTGTTTTGCCATTTTGGCCTGGGTAATTTGCTGTCATTAAGAAAACCATAGATTCCTGGTTTTATCAAGAAATTCCAGAGGAGAATAACAGTTTGTCTATAATATGTAGGTAGAAAAAGTGGAAATAAATCAGCAGCAGGGTATTTTAATCAAAACAATTCCACATTTTGAAAATGGCAAAGTCAGAGTCTTGACCTCAGTCCAACTGAAATGCTTTGACATGCCTAAAGCAACAAATTGCAAGATATTTTGAAATTATAAATGAACTGAAACAGTTCTGTAAAAATGAATTAGACAAAACACCTAATAAACGATGTGCAGCTCTGGGTCCTCATTTATAAAACTCTGCATGGATTCAAGTGTTAAAATATGTGCACGCTAAAAAAACAGGAAAATGCGTAAGCCAAAAAATGTTTGATTTATAAAATCTGACATACACACATTTCTACGCAATTTACTGTTTAAAAATAAGATTACCTAGTAAGTATGCATATGTGAACTCATGCCGAGCACGGCCCTGAAACATCCATATAGTTTATGGAGCATGCTAATCAACCTAATACATATGCAATCACAATGCCACAGAACTTCCTGAGGCATCAAGACCACCTCACCTGCATTCAAGAGTTTTAGGCTGTGCTCCACAACTAAGAGCAGAAGATTATGCATGACATTATAAGCACCTTTTCTCTGTGTTCTGGGGTTTGGAGAAAGGCAGAAGGCACCAGTGTCTAAGTGGTTATCCATTATTACCTGGCATATGTAATGACGTGATTGCTGTTACAATGAATAGTACAGACCATATGAAGCACTGAGGGTTCGGCCAGTTACCTTTCCAACAAGCCAGCCATCACATGCAGCACCCTCTCACCTGCCAAAACTACTTGCCACAAAATAAATTAATCAGAGGCTGACCCAGGCCATGAAGACACAGTGTTTCTCAGCCACATCTTGGCATTACAGATAACTTGTGCATTAATACAATGAAACTGCTCACACTTAACAAAAGCAGCTTCATTCTCATTAGGTTCCCTTATTGCAATACGAGAGCACTAAATTGCTCTGATTATGTTAGGAGAACCATACACAGGTACAAATTGCCTTTTTTTGTTGGCAAAAACATGTTATGTCTTATGTATGTGCACCCACACCATGCGGAAACTGGATGCAGCACTTTGTCGGTGGATTAATGGTTTCCAGCATAACAGGAACAATGGAGATGAACATGCTGAGATATTCTTCATGTGTCAGCCAGTCACCTGAGAATTGACAACAGGTAGTCAATATAAACTGACGAATACCCAAAAAAGTTCACTGGTGCAAATACACAGCATTGGCCCCATTTAAAGGGGGGCCCCATTTAAATGCCCATCATATACAACACATTTGAGGTGTAATATGTTTGTCACATCAATGCTCATAATAATAATAACGGCTTTGTGATATGAATTATTATGCATATGAGTTGTCATTTTGCTGGTTTGCTGCATTTGCCTACTTGATCAAGGGTGTCGTCATTTCCCAGTTTATCCCAACATATGCGTGAAAAGTTATATACACACATTTCGCGCCTCTTTTTGTGCATACACAAGTTTTATACATGAGGCCCCTGTTCGGCAACTATAAGAAGTTTTTGGTGAAGGTTATTCTTGCTATTAAAGAACACTTAATCAGTTACTAAATCTAAGAGTCAATGTTGACCTTGAACATTTAAACAATTACATTCAATTGTGACAACTTTCAATTGAGTGTGAGCTACTGGTTCAATCCCCCCAAACATTCCTTATTTATTATTACTCCTTAAAAAAAATCAATCGTATTTTATGGACCACTCATGTATTAATCTTTCTGAGTTCCAGAGAGTTCACAAATTCTTCTTATTGCCTCTGAGGTGAATGTCCTGATCCTATTTGGACTTTAAAAAGGTTGCTCTGATAGCTGTGTATGTCCTGCTGCTATAATCTAAAATTTCACATAGTGCTGTTCCTTGCATATTAGAAGAAGCTTGTTTAGAAAATCAAGGAGCATGTTAAATTAACTCATATTCTGTTAAATTAAACCCATTTTCTTCTTTAGATTTTGCTGTTAAATTTACTTTATTAGATAAGGTGATGGGGCTGGTTGAGCCAAATCCACTCCCTGATCTCAACAAGTGTGTAACTGAGCAAAAGGCAGTGATAAAACAATTCTGTTTCCCAAAAGAGTTAAAACAGGGGACAACATACAATAAATTTAAACTTTACAATCTGCTCAAAAGTATAGAAAGCTGCAGGTAATAGAGACCACTAAACACCATTAATGACTTTGTTTAGGTCTGATATAGGCATTGAACTGGAAGCTACCAGGCAAATTAAACCCTCTGTGTACAGTATGGGAACACTGTTTTCATATTATGAACTGTCAGGTGTTAACATAACACTCTCTGCTCTGTAGTAGTAACCTCCTCATGTCAATGTGGTAACTTTACCTAACCTCAACATCTTGCCATTGAACATATGCGCTCATGTACAAATATTTCGTTTGTGCCGCTTTAATTCAAATTCATAGGCAATTGCACTTGCACACATATCCAAACTATGCGTAATTTTACCGGATGAAAGGCATAATCCCGGCTCAAGAAAAATCTTTGATAACACTTTGGATTAGAACGTTTCAGATATAGTAAGCCACCTAACAGAAAAACATGTATATAATTAAATACAACGAAAGGTGACATTTAAATAATTAACTGGACGCTTTATATTTCAAGTAGCCCGAGTTATTTTATGTAGCATCCAGTATTCTAGCTTTGAAAGGCGCTCGCTGAACGATATTTAAGAAAAAGATTAAATGAACTGCACAGGGCACATGGCAGTCAGTGTATTGGCTGCAAGCAAACTAAATCATTAAGCATTTCCATAAAGTGACCTAAACGCAATGATTTACTGAATTACAGTATACAATTACATTTATAAATTAGCAATCTAGACAAAACAAAAAAGTTAAACAAGGCTATTGCTTCATTTGTTTTAAATATGTTTGGTACTCACTCATTCCTTATCTTTTTTTAGTCTGTATATAAAAATGTAAGAATGTCTGTTATATATTTTTGGAATATGCAAAGTATTTAATAAAAATATTTGCTTAAAAAATAAAGTGACGTCCTTTGTCGCTTACATCACACGAGTACAGAAGCCTGTGCTCTAACACTCAAAAAAGTAAACCAGGCACAAAAAAGAATAGACACGTGCAGGTGCAATACGGAAAACGGTACCGGGTTGTCATCCTTCGTTACCCGCAAGCCTTCAGCCGCAGGGAGACGCCGGTTTCCACTCCGCGTCCTGTGCCCCAAGTTTGACATCAAACGCCGTCCTCCGTCCTGTGCTCCAGCAACCTCCACGCCACAGTTTGGCTCTTCTCCCCGCTGCTCTTGGTCCGTTATATGCATCGCCTTCAGTGGCACCCTTGCCGCCTCTTCCATGGCACGGTGTGGAGAATCGTCCTCACAGTTCTCTTCCAGTTCCCCGATGCAGTAGCTGCCCAGGTAGGTTAGGGCATTGCTGCTCTGATGGCGAGGCGCTCCACTTTGTTGGACGCCACTTACATCCTCTCCAGAAACTTGGAGCCGTACGAAAGGAGTTACGTCAGGCACTTGACGGTGGCACACCAGCTTCCACGTCTCGGATGGATTTTGCCGAGTCACCTCCAAACGGACGCTTTTGACCTGTTCGCCGTCACCTTTGCTGCCCATCTCTCTCTCTCTCTCTCGCTCTCTCTCTCTCTCTCTCTATCTATCTTATCTATCTCCCCGCCCCTCGAGTCACATTCAGTGCGCTTCTCTGCGTCTCATGAGCTTTGCAGCGGGCACTGCGCCCAACTTTTCTTCAGCGGCTGAAGGCATTCGTTTAATTTTATATAGTAGAACACATTGGACACATTGGACACATCCATCCGGAACAGGGGGTTTAGGGTCTGTAAAACCGCTACAAAGTCTACTCCGAGGATTCAAACTTACATTTTACAGATAGGTAATACAAAAATCTGTAATTCGTATTCGGACTGCTATGACTGTAGATATAATAGGTGTGTAGGGTCATTGCTGTCACATGTGCAGAGTAATGAAATTATTACAGTACTTGCAAGTGCTAATGCGAACTGCGATGGATTTGGGGTTATGCCCCGACACTCACCGACCCAGAACTGGATTATATTTTTACCTGTTTATCTTTAAATAAATGTGGATGTGTGCACGAGGAAACTTTGACGGAGAACTGGTGTTCCTTTTAGGGTTACTGCTTGCCTGCTTCGTGTTTTGTCCGAATGGATTTTGGATTCCTTCAAACTTCTGTTTACATTAGTTCAGAATAATTATTTTCAAGAAACTATTTGTTGTAATAAATGTCAAAAAGACCTAAATCTGACATAAATGGGACTAAACTGAATCCTGACTTTTTTCATAATGGCGTTAGCTATATACCTTCTGCCACAGAAATCCAGTTAATAAATGATGTACGCAAGTAGTTAACATGGGTTCAGATGAGGAAGATCGTGTTTCATTAATATATTAATATTCATATTTTATTAATATGTTGGAATTCTGTGCGGTACCAATAAAAGATTATGAATAGAGAGGGGCATATGATATTATTTATCTTAACTTCCAGAAGGCTTTTGATGAGGTTCCACGTGAGAGGTTGGGCACCAAACTAAATAAAGTGGGAGTTCAAGGTGTAGAGCAGTGGTTCTCAAACTGTGGGGCGGGCCCCCCTAAGGGGGCGCGAAGTAACAAAAAGGGGGGCGCAAAGATGTGGAAAAAAAGAAAACAAGAATCGAAAATATAAAAATTACATCTATTGAGACCAAAACAAATTAACTTAAACTACATTCTGATACTAGAAAAATAAATACAGAGTTTGATAAATGTCGATAAAAGTTAATTAAGTATAATAAAATATGCATCTATGATATATCATTAATTAAAAAAGAACAAATTGGTATTAGTGGGCTCCTTTCAAAAAAGCATTAGGGGGGCGCGATTAAAACTGTTATGAAAACTCGGGTCACAAATACTTAAAGGTTGAGAAACGCTGGTGTAGAGTATAGATGGGTCAGGGTGCAGAATTGGCTTAAACGCAGGAAGCAGTGGGTGATGGTACAAGGTCAGTGATCAGCCTAAAAGAAGGGGGAATTCAGGGTGTTATCCATAAGTGGACGGAAAATTGTTCATACTTAGGAACCAATGGGTTATGGTGAGGGGAAATTTTTCAGAATTAGGTTAGTAGTGTTCCTCAGAAATCAGTGCTGGTACTGCTTCTCTTTTTCATATACATAAATGATCTGGACATGAATATAATCAAAAAGCTGGTTAAGTTTGCAGAGGATACCAAACTAGGTGGAAGGGCAGATAATGTAGAATTATTTAAATGGTTACTGCAGGGACATAGACAGCATACAGGCTTGGACAGATTTGTGGCAAATTAAATTTAATATAAGTAAGTGTAAAGTTTTACACGTACAAAGTAGAAGTGTTAGATTTAAGTACAGAATGACAGGTTTGAAACTTGAAAGTACATTTTATGAGAAGGACCTGGAAGTCATAGAGGATCCGTCACTATCTACAGTACATCCAGACAGTGGACAGTAGCATTCAAGAGGAATTGCAAGATGTTAGGTCATACATCACGGTGTGTAGAGTACAAGTCAAGGGAGGTTAGACATCAGTTTTATAATTGTAGTTTTGGTTTCCATATTACACAAAAAGACATAGTGGTAGAGAAAGTCCTTGGTAGAACAACTGGGGTGATTACAGCAGTAAGAGGTACAATATGAGCTATGAGGAGAGATTGAAGGAGTTGAATCTTTTCAGTTTAAGCAAATGGAGATTAAGAGGGGAAATGACTGAAGTTTTTAAAATTATGAAAGGAATTACTAGAATTGATTCCAGTCATTACTTTAAAATACATTTTGCAGCAAGAACACGGAAACTACAGTTAGAAACTTGTTAAGGGCAGATATTGTACAAATGTTAGAAAGTTTCTTCAAGCAAAGAACAAGAGACAAATGGAATAAATTACCACGTAATGTAGTGGAGAGCAAGACTTTATGGAACTTCAGATCTCTACTTGATGTTATTTTGGACAATCTTGGTGAATAGGATGGATGAGCATGTTGTGCTGAATGGCCTGTTCTTGTCACAGTTTCCTAATGTCCTCATGTTCTAATGGGAACACTACCAACATTTTTTACATCCCATCTAGTTCTTGGTGGTTTTCAAACACTGAATATACTGTACCATATCTCCATCTACAACTAATCTGGTGTATATAGTGTTACAAACTTCTTAAATATTTTAGTTCACGACATATGACATATATGTTGCTTTGGACATAAATATCCACACATCCTGTATCTTAAACCATATGGTTGTAGAATTGTGACCTTTTCTGACAGCATCAGGAACCAAAATTGGGTGGGACACTAGTCAGTTACTTGAGACTGAATATCAGCAAATGCACTTTATTGAGTGAGTATTTTTCCTAATTTCATTTTTTCTTATTTTTACTTTTAATACATATAAAGTACTGGCTGAAATACCTGGCACTGCCCAGGTATGTGTGTATAGTGGGTTAAGATAAGAAAGCAGATGTTATTTTTTTTAAATGTTGAACCTTTTAGATAGATAGATAGATAGATAGATAGATAGATAGATAGATAGATAGATAGATAGATAGATAGATAGATAGATAGATAGATAGATAGATAGATAGATAGATAGATAGATAGATAGATAGATAGATAGATAGATAGATAGATAGATAGATAGACAGATAGATAGATAGATAGATAGATAGGAAATGTGCTATCTAATGAATAGACAGGTAGTGTTGAAGTTAATCTTAGAAAGTTAATGTTAAATCCACTTAAGTGTCTGCTTAATTTCAATAGAATGTCAGTTTTTCATAGTTACTTAGATTATGATATAGTCTTTTACATCCCGTAAGTTAACATGAAATAGAACTTTCTTAGCTATACCTGTAAAACAGAGTGTTAATTAAGCCTGTTAGGAAATAGTCTTACTGTTAGCATGGACTGTTAGATTAGATTACAAATAGAGCTTCTTGCTTTTGTCTTTCTGGGCGGAACCATGGACTGGGCTTTACTGGCGCTCCTTCTTGGAGAGAGACAGCCCTCACATGACAGGTAGGTTCGCCCTACAAACCTCAGCTGATGGAGAGGCAGTGTGGCAGATGGCTGGGGGCCTTGCCTGGTCAGGACACCCTTCTGATAAGAGGACCGGGGGAGAGAACATATCAACAGCAGTAGCTCCCCCAGAACACAAGAGGACAGCCCCCCTGAATGGCATCAGGGCCATGGGCTTGAAGCTTGGAAGCTCAACCTTGCTGGGGCCCATGGCCACTGACAGGGGGTCCCTAGACAGCTCTGGAGCCTTGGTCTGCAGCACTTTCGCCACACCCGGAAATGCTGCCAGAAGAAGATCTGGGTTCCCATGCAGCACTTCCACCAGACCCATAAGTGATGCCGGAAGATGATCAGGGAGCTTGCGGGAGAGGAGTGGAGGCGGCAGAAAAGAAGAATAGAGAAAGAGAAAAGGACTGAGTATTATTTGTGAGAGCATTGTGGGCATTGTATGTGGAGCTGGAAAAAAGAAGAAAAATAAGCAGTGTGTGCTTTGGGGACTTGTGAGTCTGTCTGTACCAGAGCTGATTTGTTCACAGGCATTATTGCCCTTGTTGTCAGGCTTTCACCAACAAATTATAAGGCTCGGCTCTAGCTGTGGATTAAGGTCAGTTTGTGCAGGAGCTCCAGGGTTACTCTTGCCAAAATGATGCTTCCTTCCGGGCAGCCAGGGTTTTTATGGCTGGGGAACTGGAAGGGGCAGGGCTAGGTGCCCTCACTTGGCGTTTTTCTTGGTGCTGCAGGGAGATAAGGACAACGTTAGTGATAGCACCCCCTCACATCCCAGTACATACCTCGACAGAGCCCATAAGGAGATTTTCCAAAGCACATGTGTGACAGTTTGTATGTGTTAAGTTAAATAAAGAGAAAACTGAAATCTTAGTGATTGGCAATAATGGATACAATGAGGCTATTAGAAATAAACTGGATACATTAGGATTAAAAGTCAAGACGGAGGTAAAAAGCTTAGGGGTAACTGTTGACTGTAATCTAAATTTTAAATCGCACATTAATCAGATCACTAGGACAGCATTTTTTCACTTAAGAAACATAGCAAAAGTTAGACCTCTTATATCATTGAAAGATGCTGAGAAATTAGTTCACGCGTTTGTTTTCAGTCGACTAGATTACCGTAACGCACTCCTCTCAGGACTACCCAAAAAAGACATAAATCGTTTGCAACTAGTGCAGAATGCAGCTGCTAGAATCCTAACCAGGAAAAGAAAATCTGAGCACATCTCTCCAGTTTTGATGTCACTACACTGGTTACCTGTGTCATTCAGGATTGACTTTAAAATTCTGCTTATGGTTTATAAAGCCTTAAATAATCTCGCCCCATCTTATATATCGGAATGTCTGACGTCTTATATTCCAAATCGTAACCTCAGATCCTCAACTGAGTGTCTCCTTAGAATTCCAAGAGCAAAGCTTAAAAGAAGTGGTGAGGCGGCCTTCTGCTGTTATGCACCTAAAATCTGGAATAGCCTGCCAGTAGGAATTCGCCAGGCTAACACAGTGGAGCACTTTAAAAAACTGCTGAAAACACATTACTTTAACATGGCCTTTTCATAACTTTACTGTAATTTAAATCCTGTTACTCTGTATATCCAATTCATTATAATAACTATTCATGGTGGCTCTAAAATCTGTACTAACCCCTACTCTCTCTTCTGTTTCCTTTTCCGGTGTCCTTTTGGTGGTGGTGCACCACCATCTACTCTAAGTACCATGATGTTCCAACAGTGATGGATGGATTAAAAGCCAGAAGTCTTTATGACCATCAGCATTAAGTGACTCAGTGAGAACCCTAAATACAAAGAGGACTATTTCATTTATGTTAGGTAGAATGCCCAGAGGGGACTGGGCGGTCTCGTGGCCTGGAACCCCTACAGATTTTATTTTTTTCTCCAGCTTTCTGGAGTTTGTTTTTGTTTTTTCTGTCCCCCCTGGCCATCGGACCTTACTCCTTTTCTATGTTAACTAATGTTGCCTTATTTTAATTTCTTATTTTGTCTGTTATTGTTCTTTTCTTCATTATGTAAAGCACTTTGAGCTACTTTTTGTATGAAAATGTGCTATATAAATAAATGTTGTTGTTGTTGTTGTGTACTTATTCTGTATTTAGTAATTTATAAAATCTATACTTGCATTTTACCTGAGAACTTGTCACAACACTTCTGTGTCTGCACTCAGTGAAGAATGCTATACAAAAATAAAAAACTGTAATAATAACTTAATATTGTAAGTACATAGTGTGGCCTATAGGGGACAGTTTTCACCCATCCATGAATCCACAAATGTTCAGGAGAAAAATAAAAATAACAAAAAGTCTGAATTGGCATAAGTTGTTCTGATTTGGGGTGTTCGTAAGAAATGTAATGATATCCTTCATGATGCAGAAGTACATAATAAACAAGAATAGCTGTGTCAAGTATTCGTTTTATTAAAATGTGTGCTTCAATTATATTGTTTAATTCTAAATTTTCTCAATTGTAATAGAAATACAAGATCCATAGAGAGCTAGGTCCCTAGAAAATGATCAAAAATCAAAAATAACATCATATTCTTAATCACTGACCTTGAAATAGACTAAAATGATACACCACATGCTTATGTTTGAAATTTGTCATTTTTAACCTTCTGGTATTGGCTCTTAGAGGGCAAGGTCACCAGTAACGAATCAGATATCAAAATTATTATCAAATTCGTGATCAGCAACTTCAAAATAGCATACAGCAACACTTCACATTCCTTCATTACCAATCCCAATTTTTTTCTAAGTTTTGTGGGAAGGAATAACTTTGATCCCTGTCATACACATGCGATTAGGAGGAAGCTGAGTGGACCAAGTGAAGGTAATTACCCGCCAGGCCAGGAGGTGGCAGGGTGCGCTAAACCTACTTCTGTTGACTCTGCAGGTCAAATACGGGAAAACCTATCTGATTTAATATCGATGATGTCACTTACGATTCCGGTGCCAAGACTGACGTCACTTCTGGCTCTGGCACCTAGAACAATGTCACTTCCAGTTCCAGCCATAAATGACATCACTTCCAGTTTTGGCTTTTAAAGCCACCATCTTTTTACAAATCAAGTCAGTTCAATTTGGAACTTAACCCGTGCACTTCAGTGCTGTTTTCAATACCCTTTTGCAGCCAGGGATAATATATGGGTGGCTGCCCCAAATCTTTTTTGTGAGTTGAGACTGATTCTATCCCTTTTGGGCATGAATTATGTGGTCAAATTATATTCCAAGATGCCTAAAACAGGTAAATCTGTTGAAATCTCAAAGTTGAAAGTTTGATCCTGCCAATACAATGTCCCTATTACTGTATTTACAGTGGATTCAGAAATTTTTCAGACCCCTTCAGTTTCTGCACACTTCACTCTGTTGTAGATTTCATTTTACATGGATAAATTTGCCATTTTCTTTGCCATCAATCCACACTTACTAAGCCATAATAACAAAGTGAAGACGTGTTTTTGGAAAAGTTTGCAAATTTATTAAGGTCAAAAACTGAAATCTCTCATTCATATAAGTATTCAGACCCCTAAATCAGATCTTTATAGAAGCCCCTTTGGCAGCAATTATAGCTTTGAGACTTTTTGGTAAGTATCAACAATCTTTTAAATTATCCATCCATCCATCCATTGTCTCCCGCTTATCCGAGGTCGGGTCGCGGGGGCAGCAGCTTGAGCAGAGATGCCCAGACTTCCCTCTCCCCGGCCACTTCTTCTAGCTCTTCCGGGAGAATCCCAAGGCGTTCCCAGGCCAGTCGAGAGACATAGTCCCTCCAGCGTGTCCTGGGTCTTCCCCGGGGCATCCTCCCGGTTGGACGTGCCCGGAACACCTCACCAGGGAGGCGTCCAGGAGGCATCCTGATCAGATGCCCGAGCCACCTCATCTGACTCCTCTCGATGCGGAGGAGCAGCGGCTCTACTCTGAGCTCCTCCCGGATGACTGAGCTTCTCACCCTATCTTTAAGGGAAAGCCCAGACACCCTGCGGAGGAAACTCATTTCAGCCGCTTGTATTCGCGATCTCGTTCTTTCGGTCACTACCCATAGCTCATGACCATAGGTGAGGGTAGGAACATAGATCGACTGGTAAATTGAGAGCTTCGCCTTGCGGCTCAGCTCCTTTTTCACCACGACAGACCGATGCAATGCCCGCATTACTGCGGATGCCGCACCGATCCGCCTGTCGATCTCACGCTCCATTCTTCCCTCACTCGTGAACAAGACCCCGAGATACTTGAACTCCTCCACTTGGGGCAGGATCTCGCTACCAACCCTGAGAGGGCACTCCACCCTTTTCCGGCTGAGGACCATGGTCTCGGATTTGGAGGTGCTGATTCTCATCCCAGCCGCTTCACACTCGGCTGCGAACCGATCCAGAGAGAGCTGAAGATCACGGCCTGATGAAGCAAACAGGACAACATCATCTGCAAAAAGCAGTGACCCAATCCTGAGCCCACCAAACTGGACCCCCTCAACACCCTGGCTGCGCCTAGAAATTCTGTCCATAAAAGATATGAACAGAATCGGTGACAAAGGGCAGCCCTGGCGGAGTCCAACTCTCACTGGAAACGGGTTCGACTTACTGCCGGCAATGCGGACCAAGCTCTGGCACCGATCGTACAGGGACTGAACAGCCCTTATCAGGGGGGCCGGTACCCCATACTCTCGGAGTACCCCCCACAGGATTCCCCGAGGGACACGGTCGAATGCCTTTTCTAAGTCCACAAAACACATGTAGACTGGTTGGGCAAACTCCCATGCACCCTCCAGGACCCTGCTAAGGGTATAGAGCTGGTCCACTGTTCCGCGACCAGGACGAAAACCACACTGTTCCTCCTGAATCCGAGGCTCGACTATCCGACGGACCCTCCTCTCCAGGACCCCTGAATAGACTTTTCCAGGGAGGCTGAGGAGTGTGATCCCTCTGTAGTTGGAACACACCCTCCGATCCCCCTTCTTAAAGAGGGGGACCACCACCCCGGTCTGCCAATCCAGAGGCACTGTCCCTGATGTCCATGCGATGTTGCAGAGGCGTGTCAGCCAAGACAGTCCTACAACATCCAGAGCCTTGAGGAACTCCGGGCGTATCTCATCCACCCCCGGGGCCCTATCATTTAAATTACTTGTTGAATAATTGAGTCATTGATGTGTCATGTAAGCTGGGCTGCTTCCTCTTTTGAACCTCTAGTTGTGATGAAACATTTGAGCCCTATATGTTAAGTTGGTTCATCACACATTTTAAACCATAGAGATTGTATTAAGTAGATGATAAGAAGTGGTTGGTCTTTGGGATGCATATTTGGAGTTCTGCCCAGAGATCAAGTTTTGTATCATTAGACCTGAGAATCTTTTTCCTTATGTCCTCAGAGTCCCTTAAACTGTTATATGCCGTTTTGAGCATGGGAAAGGCAATATATACATAAAATGTATTATTATTATTATTATGACTCAAGAATGGCTTCCATCTAGCCATTCTACCATAAGTGCCATATGGCAGTAGAGTGCTGCTGAGATGTCTGTCCTTCCAACGGATTCTCCCATCTCACCCAAACACTTTTGATGCTCAGTTAGAGTAATCACTGGATTCTCGATCACCTCCCAAACCTCTTCCATTTCAGTTATTGAGGCCACTGTGCTACTGGGAACACTCAAAGCTTTGGAAAAGGTTTTTTTCTCCTTGTCCTGATCTACTGTATGCCTCACCACAACTTAATCATGGAAATCTACAGAGAGTTCCTTAGACTTCATGGCCTGGTTTTTATTTTGACATGCAGTGTGAATTGTGGGACCATACATACTTGGGTGTGTGCCCTTCTAAATGATGTCCAGTCAATTCAGTTGGCCGCCGTTGTCCAATCAAGTTCTAGACATATTTCAAGGAAAATTAAATGAAAGCTTGTTGTATTTCAGCAAGGGTTCCTTCTTTGGCTGGGGTTCAAATTCCTGTTTAATGTCTTTTTTGTTAAATTTGAAGGGTTTTCTTTATGGTAACACAAGCGATGCTACCTGTCAAAGACAGGTAATAGAATAATTTAAAAATATTTGGTATCTCTTGCTTCACATATACCTTCAGCACCTTTCCTCTGTATTTTCATGTGTTTGAACCTCTCTTCACTGCCACTCCTTCTTTCAAGTGTGTTCAAGTGAAGCACCATTCTTGGCTTCTGTCTGCCTGGAGCAGTCTGGTTTTACTCCTAAGAAGTCTACCACTGACCGCATCCTAGCACTGAGGGTCCTCATCAAGCACAAACGGAAGTCTCAGCAGACTTTCTTTGTAGTCTTTGTTGGTTTTCGTAAAGCATTTGACTCAGTTGATCAGGCTGTCCTGTGGGACATCCAGAGGCTTCGCAGGATGTCCCTGAAGTTTCTGGATATCATGGGCAGCCTGTACACTGGTACTGTGAGTGTTGCTTTTCTGTGTTTTTCTCAGATGATTCTGGGGTTCGTCAGCATTGTGTTTTTGCTCCTACCTTGTTCAGTGTTTACATGGACTGGGTGTTGGGCAGGGTCGTGGGTTCCATCAGTAGTGGGGCATCTGTTGGTGAAGAAAGATTCACTGATCTTGACTGTGCCGACAATGCTGTGATCTTTACAGAGTCAATGGAGGCTCTGATCGGGGTTCTCAAGAGACTAAGTGAGGAGTCAGAGTGTTTGGGTTTGCGAGTGTCCTGGATAAAAACCAAGATCCAAGTCTTTAATGATCTCTTGAGCACGGTCATCAGTGATGAGTTTATCTGTGGAGAGAGAGAGTTGACCGTGTCAAAGGTTTACTTACCTCGGCAGCAACATTCACGACTCTGGTGACTTTACCTAAGAAATCATCAGATAGATTGAGAGAGCATAGGGGAGTCATGAGGTCACTGGAAAGGGATTTGTGGTACTCTTGATATCTTTGCAAAAGGACAAGTGTCCAAGTCTTCAGAGTCCTGGTGCTTCCTATTTTGCTATATGGTTACGAGACATGGACGCTATCCAGTGACCTGAGACGAAGACTGGACTCCTTTGGTTACTGTGTCTCTTCAGAGAATCCTTGGGTAGTGCTGGTTTGACCTTGTGTGAAACAAGCAGTTGCTTACGGTGTCAAAATGATGCACATTACCTGCATTATGAAGGAGCATAAGTTACGGCACTACGGCCATGTAGCACAATTCACAAAGGGTGATACATCTCACAGGATCCTTATTGCTGAGGACCCGAGTGGCTGGAACTGTCTATAGAATTCCCATGTAACACCTGGCTGCAACAGATAGATAGTTATTTCCGAAGCGTGAGAGTGGTCCCTGTGTCTGCCTGGGCAGATGCCACTTGGGATCCTAAGCTGTTTTGTTGTGTGGTGGGTGTGCCAACACGCTGTACCATTGCATGCTCCCCAACCTGACCTGACCTGATTCTTGCCTTCTGTCTACTTTTAAACAACCGGTCTTTGAAGGCAACTCTTTCAGCATGCCTCCTACAGTATGTTGTGTCTCCTCCTCATGTATGTAACACTGGAATTTCTTCTTTTGATTGTGTCACCAAAACCATACTGACCAATCATAGTGCTTTAAGGGACAGGATACTGTAAGAGCGCTAGGGATCACTGTTGCCACGTGAACCCAACAGACAGATACGCAGACACAGGGTAAAAGCAATAAGAAAATCTTTTAATTATTCTTCCTTCAAAGTGCCTTTTAAGCACCACAGCATCCATATACAAATAAACCAATAACAATTAATACAATTTTCTCCTCCACACCTCCCAGCAAGCTCTGTCAACTACCTCCCAACTCACTTGCTGGGTCTCCACCAGTCCTTTATATAATTCTTAACCCAGAAGTGCTCCTACTCTTCCTCCCACTTGACTTGCCAGCACTTCTGGGTCAGATGGAGAATCCCAAGTCTTTAATCAGCCCAGAAGTACTGTGGGGCATGACTCCCCAGGTCCTTTAATAGCACCCCCTGGCTGCACCCACGGCACCCAACAGGGCTGAGAAACCGGACTCCAAATCCCAGGATGCCCTGTGGGAATCTGGGACACAGCTACACTCCAGGTGAGCTGCCATCTAGTGTTTTGGGGAAGGAAGTGTCCTGAAAAAGCTGTCTGCCTGCCTGCCTGCCTTCCACTTCAGGGGCATTCATCACAATACGTACACTGATCTTAGTGTTTCATTATATAGTAGATTGACTATTTAGTTTATTTGTGTTTATGTATCTTGTGTTATGTGCTATGTGTTTTGTGGGCGGTTCCCCAAGAGGCAGAGCCACCTGTCCATCACCACAAAGGACTGCCCTCAGTCCTATAAAGGTTGAGGCAACCTACAGACCCTTGTGGCTCATTCAAATGCACTTGGGAGTTGGTAAGTGTTTCTTTGAGATTTTCCTGTGCTTTTTGTGATTTATTGGATTTTTTATTTTTTGTTTTTGGTTTCGCTTTCTGGATTCTGTATTGGGACTTTGTTCACTTAGATTGCCTTGTGTTTCAGACAACTAATTTTTGTCTTTTGTGCTCCATTGCACTTACTTTTTATTCAGAGCATTTTTGTGAAAAATAAATATTTTATTCAATAAAGAAACAGTATTTCCCCTTATTATTAATTGGGTTTGACAGTTTTCTCCTTCTAGTGGGCAATTTTGGAATTTTTCATAACTTTAGGCTTGGGAACTCTCTAGTATCATAATAATATATACATTAATGAGGGATTTCAGTCTTTGATTTCTAATAAACTTGAAAACAGTTTCTGAAAATGTGTTTTGATTTGTTATTATGGGTTATCTGTGGTGGGCTGGCGCCCTGCCCGGGGATTTGTTCTTGCCTTGCACCCTGTGTTGGCTGGGATTGGCTCCAGCAGACCCCTGTGACCCTGTGTTAGGATATAACGGGTTGGATAATGACTGACTGACTGACTTTTATGGGTTATTGAGCATAGATTAATGTGCAAAAAATGGCATATATACAGTATATAATGGCAATAAAATCTACAACACAGTAAACTGTGCTGAAAGTTAATCAGTCTGAATACTTTCTGAATCCTTTGTTATCTAAGTTTTTTGTAGGAAAAGTATTGAAAATTAAAAATAGTATTATTGACATAACATTAGCCTGTTTTATGAATAACTGGGTATGTTTAAAACTTTCAGTTGAACATCAGGGGAGTCAAGTAATATAACAACCCAGCTGATTGCCTTCCTAAGGTGTAGGGTTCAGGGTCAGATTTAATTTGGCTATTGTACTAAATGGAACAAATTAAAACCTTATTTTTGTTTATTTCATTAACAAAAATATAGCCACAACAATGCAGAGTTACTCAGCCTCAGCATTCTTGTAATACCATAGAGCAGTGGTAGTCAACCTGGTCCCCACCGCCCACTAGTGGGCGTTCCAGCTTTCATGGTGGGCAGTAGCGAAGCAACCAAACAGCGCTGCGATTACATACTAATCGACTAATTTAACTATAGTAAGTTGTTTTATAAAGATTTATTCTGCCAAACTTAGCAAAAATCCAACATAAAGTACTTGGTAAGTAATTATTATTATATGCTTTAACTTGCTGTAACTCTGCTTTATAAATGTTATAAAGTAAAGTTACTTCCCTACTTTATAAATCACCATTACTGTGAAAAAAGTGGGCGGTTAGAAAATTTTACTACTAACAGAGATACAAAAGTGGGCGGTAGGTATAGAAAGGTTGACTACCCCTGCCATTGAGGGTAAGATCATTGTAACATTGAGTTCAAGAAATAAAAAAATGAACATTGTATGATTATAAGAAAGGAAAATAGGAATTCATTTTGCAGCAGAACAGAAATGAACAAATGCTTTAATAATAAAAACTATTTATACAGCACCTTTCATACATAAAAATGCAGCCCAAAATGCTTTTGATAGATTGTGCAAAGGAATTAATGTGGTAATAAAAGACAAAGACTTGATCAAAAAATATTTTAATGAAACATTGTATAATATAATATACTGTATATTAAAATATAATACATAACATACATAAAATCAAATCATTAAACAGATATTTGTGACTTGTTTTTTATATATAAATTGCAAAGGAGATAGATATAGTTGTGAACAAAAGTCCAGTTGTTGGAGTACTGTTACAAGCAATAGTAGAATTACGATAAATCCTTGTGCTTCATTGGAACACAGGGACCATGAATATGATAACAAAGATTACTGTAATGAAGGTAGTTATGCAGTGAATGTGTATTTTTATCATCTAATCATTTTCTGAACCAGGTTAAGTTCCTGATTCAGTTAATGTATAAAATCCAGACTATCCCTTCAAACCTCTTCTGCTGGATCTGCTGGAGTCTGGCAGTTTCACCAATATGCCCACTCTGCCATAAGAGAGGGTCCCTGGAACATTCCTTTAGCTGCTGCCCACAGGCATTAGTAGAGGGGAGGTATTGTTTGCATCATAACCAAGTTCTAAGGGCAGTGGCAGATGCCATTTGCAGAAGAATCCAAATTAAACAACAATATTCAGCATAGAAGGCTATTGACTTTGTGAAAGCTGGAGAGAAGCCACATCAAAAACTTAGGGCATCAACTGGCCTGCTGACAACAGCACAAGACTGGCAGCTCCAGGATGCTGTCAATAGACAGTTGGATTTCTCCAACACCTTTGTGGCAACCATGTATAATAAGCCAGGTTTGGTTCTTATATCTCAATCAACTGAGCAGGTGGTTTTGATGGGGCTAACAGTCTACAGGAATACCGGATTGAAAAAACACATGAAAGGAAGTGGGCAAGGTATGAAAGGCTGGTGCCAAAGTGTCAGGGCAAGGGATGGAAGGCCTGGTGTCAGCCCATGGATGTAGGCTGTAGATGCTTCACAGGTATGTCACTTCATTGAACTTCACAGTAAAAGAGCCATCAAAAAGATTCTAATAGTTTTGGAAAAGGCTTCTTGGTGGCTTTGGATCAGGAGGAATGAACATTTGTGAAGCATGCTACTTGGACAGAAGTAGGGGCTTGAACATCCCCTGCTGGGCCACCCTGGTGAGATTGTCTGATGGTCAAAGACCTGAAACCCCATGTTCATTCCTGATGATGTGTCCAAGTTGCAAGGTGTATTACAAACCCAATATCATGGTTGTGAGAAGATGGAGTCAACCGCAAGGACCAAAATGTGATATTATATTCTCTTTTACAGTAAATAAATAGAATTAGAATTGCAATTTTAAAATGAACTCATGTAAAGATTTTAATAAATAGCAATATTTTTTTGTAGAAGGAAGGTTTAGACACATGTGTTGTTACCGTCATATTTTCTACAGTGTTGTTGATGACAGTCAAATGTAACAGCTGATTTTCTTTTCAGTGCCTCTCATGCTTGTAGACATTTCTTTAATCAATATTTCTAAATAATACCTATCTATATAAAACAACAAAACATCTATGCCCAGGCATAATGTTGCCCATTGTCCACAAGAGGGCTGCAATGCCCAATGAATAACAAGTTGCACATATAAAGAGGGGCAAAAGGGCTGGCATGTCTGGTGAACAAAGGGTTCCTAAATGCACATCATGATTGAAGCAGACAGACTTACCCTGTACCAATGTGCCTGTTTTGCTATTCTAGCAATTTAATCCAAATAAGTATAAGAATATCTAAATGTTATGTTAATTTAAATATTGAAATGATCTTTTGAGAGTACAATATTTTGTCAGGCAGTATAAGGTTGCAGGGACCTGCCACTCACGTATCAACATGAAACCAGTAGGAAAGAAAGACTTACTATACAGGGGCCAGGGTACTGCATGAGGTTCAAGTGTTCCAAAATTAAATTATTCTGTGGGTGCTGAAGTAAGAAATATGTCATGGATGATAGGCAGAATTCCAAGAGATGTCCCCCAAACAGTTCTGTGGTAGCTGGTAGTTCTCCACATGCAAAATATACCTATCATGTGTCACAGTTTGGTAAATGTAACTGTTCATCCAATTGTGTTCGTACTTTGTATTTGTGATTGTTTTCGCTATTGTAAAAAATTATTTATACTTGCCAGAAAAAAAAAAAAACAAGAACCAGCTACACTCCAATTCGCTATAAAATTCCTTGATGAACATTCTGCACTGTAGGGGCACCAAGTACTTCCTACTTTGTGGACAAGCTTGTCATAGACTAGTCCCAGGTCACAGTGTCAAAGGGTGGAATGTAGGCAAATGTTGTAAGTGTGCCACTGTGATCTGTGAGGTTTACTAGAAACACGTTATTTTATTAAGAATAGTCACATAAACTAGCTGACAGAGTGAACCAGACCAGGAAATGAGATGAGTCAAGTGTTATACCATGCTGATGTGCTGATGTGCCCTGTTTGGTAATGATCATTATTATGGCCTGGGTCGCCAAGATCACTGTCAACTATTTCAAGGTTTCCCAAACTGATACTGCCAAGCAAGCAACCTGAACTCAGGCAGGCCATTAAAGGACAGCAGGTGGGCTTGTGTGCTATTCATGCTGGACGAGAAAGAGATTGTTTCCATGTTGGTTGTGGCATGTTCATCTTTTAGGACCTTTGATCTGTAGTGAAAGCATAAAATATCTTGGACAATTGTGCATTGGACAATTGCGCAGAAACACAGAGCTCACCTACAGATGGAAGACATCTTTCCTACCTGTGCCTATGACAAAATCGTTTCCCGCACTCTCTCTCGAAGTTGGACAAGCAATGATTGCAGGAAACCCCGGACTGTATCATGCTTTGGCCAAGCATAGCTCTCCTTCAAGTATTATATTATTGTGAGTGTTAAGCCGAATTAAAAACAGAAGCTAAGCATAATCTTCCTTTCGTGTTATTAATTCTTTCTACCTTTTAGGTCACTGTCTACCACTACAGAATAATATCATACTTTATTTCATATATATCTTTATGTATATTTTTGGTTTAGAAAAGGCTGCAATCTCTAATGACCTCTTCCCATATGCCCCCTGCCAGATATATGGTGTCTGTTCGTTTAATTGGGAGCTTGGAGTTCAGGGCCACAAGCACATCTGTGGAGGTCAGATGGGGCTCTTGGCAGAAGGACTCAGGACTTTTAGAGGCTGTTCCTGATGCCAAAATGATTCCTGGGGAAGGGTTTGAAAGGTCACTTTCTGCTGGTGACTTTTTGAATCATTTGTTGCCAGCCAAATGCAGTGACAGAGGAAAAACCACCATAGTTTGAGAGAGAGAGCTGGAAATGATTTTTAATACTGGAGCAGTGGATAAGCTATTAAGCCACTGCAACTTGTGTGCAGATTCAATAGTAGTGAAAAGTAGTCCCTGACACCTCAGTTTTTACTTTTTCTATTTTTTTGTGTACTTTTGTGGCTTCCTTTGTTTGTACCTATTATTTAAAAAATCAAGCAGTTAAACTTTAAACACAATTCATGTGTTTAAGAATGATATGCAGCATTTCATCTTTTACATGTAATCAAGTAACAATTAAAAAAAGGGGATGGAAAGATGCAAAGTATTTCAAATAATTGTCTCTTTGCGGAACATCAATTTTCTCTAAGAGCATCTTATTGTATATAATATGTGAAACTGAATGTGTTATTTCCTTGAGTTATATATATTCTATCAATCAATCCTTTAAATTTGAGGAGCTTGTTCTGATCCCTTTTAGTCAAGGGCATAAACCTTGACCTGCCATGCAAATCACAGCAGTCCATTGTAGGGCACATTCAGATATGACATTGTGCCAAATTAGAGTCATCAATCCTCCCAGGTGTGTGTATTTGAGCTGCGTGTTGTGGTAGGATTTCAGATAATTAAAAGATACAAATAGCACACACACACATCTGTCCCCATAGTGCACCATCACCTCAGGACTACTGCAGAGTTAGAATTTAAAGGCCATACTAGATAGCTGTAATTGTTACACTGGACAGAAAATATGTTCATATTTTTGCTACCTGAAATTTTTTGGCGATTATGATAGCTTCAAGCTGAATGCAAAATAATTTCATATTGACTTTATCACATAGGAATTTGGAGAAGCATTAAATTAACTTTTAATTTAGCATGTTTTATTGGTTAATGATGCTGACACATTGAATTAGTTCAGATGAGCTAAAAATGTTTTGCTACTGGTTTTTGTACTCGGCACTTAATGCTTCTTATGTCGGTGTCTAACAACAGTCATCCAGCACTACTAGAATCCACTTGTTCTGATACCACCTTTTCCATCGTTGTCCTAGTGAAACCTTTCACCTTGTTCATCATTGACTGCACCAAGATTAGCAGGGAAGTAGTTCAAATTTGAAAGCAGAAAATGAAACTTTAGTGACATGTTACACTCCATGGTTTTGTATGCTTGAAGAAAGTTTTCAAAAAGTTGGGTGTAATCTGTTGCCCAGTAGTTGCCAAGAAATTTCTCGACATTGAATGCCTTTCATGTGATTTTCTCCGGCACCACTAGCAGATATTCAAATCACTTGTCATTGATGACATGTCTGATTTGTGGTCCAGCAAACATGCCTTCCTTAATCTCGGCATCAGTTTGGGGACACATCCATCTCAAATGTCAAAATCCTTCACCTTCCTATTTCATCAATTTCACAAACTTTTTTATCAGTCAAAATTTTATTTTATTACAATCTGTCTGAAGAAGGGGCCTCAGTTGTATGGAAAGCTTGCATATGGCAATCTGTTCAGTTAGCTAATAAAAGGTGTAATTTTGCTTGACTTCTCACTTTGAAGAGGAGACAAAAATATCTTTGTTAGGTTTCTGCCCTGGAACCAAAACCTTATGGAGCTTCCAGTTCTTTTTAATGTAATGACACTCTTTAACACGACTGTCCCATTTACAAATGAAACAACAGTACAGTGGAACCTCGGTTCACGACCATAATTCGTTCCAAACCTCTGGTCGTAAACCGATTTGGTCGTGAACCGAAGCAATTTCCCCCATAGGATTGTATGTAAATACAATTAATCCGTTCCAGACCGTACGAACTGTATGTAAATATATTTTTTTAAAGATTTTTAAGCACAAATATAGTTAATTACACCATAGAATGCACAGTGTAATAGTAAACTAATGTAAAAACATTGAATAACACTGACACAAACACCCAGGCTCCTTGCTCAGCTGCACACGCAGGCTCTCTTTCTCTCAGCAGCACGCGAGCCCTCTTTCTCTCTCTGTAACATTGCAGCAGTTCGTGCTATAGCCTTACAATCCGATTGTTGTATAAACACTTTTTTTTTTAAATGAGTTTTAAGCACAGGGGGAAAAGAGGAACATTTGAACAAATCCGAACTTTATTTAAAAGCCAACCAAGACAGTAACATTGCAGGAGTTCACGCTAATAGCATTACAGCCCGATCGCTGTAAACACTCTTTTTAAATGAGTTTTAAGCACATGAAAAAAAGAGAAAAGTAACATTGCAACACTTTCTTCTCACCACTCTTCACTTGCTTAGAAGCCATGGTTAACTGCAAAAGCACACGAAATACTGTAGAGCACAAAGAGTTCACAGGTAAAGCACGCACGTCTGACTGAATACAATGAACAGGGAGAGGCTGAACACGTGCTTAAATGCAGTAATCGGCGCACACGAACCGGAATGGAAATGAAATAGGGCACAAAGAGTTCACAGTGAAAGCACGCACGCACGTGCAAGCACACACGTCTGACCGAGAACAATGCATCAGGTGCGGAAATCATCGGCGCACACAAACCAAAAGGGAAACTGGCTTGTTCGTATACCGAGTGTGTGGTCGTGAACCGAGGCAAAAGTTTGGCGAACGTTTTGGTCGTAAACCAAGTTGTACGTGTACCGAGACGTTCGTGAACCGAGGTTCCATGTATTTGGAATATCTAAGCAGCATTCCTAGTCACAGCGCCACAACTTTTACATCACCAGTTGTAGTTGTTTTACTGTATATTGTAGCCACCAGGGGGCGTTCCAGCTTCCCAAACACCTGTCACGGCATAGGCTTGGACACAATTTGCAATAAACAAGAGAATTTTACTGTTGTGAAAACCCTTCGAGTAAGCATTTCCCAACACAGCCACAATACAACAAGCAGCCCACAAAAATGCTGTTTTTTGTCATCTTCTTGTCTCTTCTTGCCAGACAAAGTAGGACTTGCCCAGTCCCACAGAACCCTCTGGTTATATCATTTACATACTGTAATTATAATTACAGAGCTTCTTTGTTAATGGACACTGGTGTCACACACACCAGGATTGGGACTTGTGTCATTAAGGGGTTGAGGGACACAGAGAACACTGCCACCATCATGTGGCACAATGTGCTTTCTGCAGGTGTAAAGTGGCCAGACTGCATGGAGCAGACCACTATGTATTTTGCAGGAGGCACATGTTTTCTAAAGAAAAAGAAATATATTTATGGTGTAACATTAAGTAAGAGGTCAAAAATAAAGTGTTGTGGTGTCAACTGACAACCCCATTTAATAAGGTTGGGTATTGAAAAAAGGCTAAAGAAAATGCATGTCCATCCATCCATCCATTCTTTTCCGCTTATCCGAGATCGGGTCACAGGGGCAGCAGCTTGAGCAGAGATGCCCGGACTTCCCTCTCCCTGGCCACTTCTACTAGCTCTTCTGGGGGAATTCCTAGGCTAGCTGAGAGACCTAGTCCCTCCAGCGTGTCCTGGGTCTTCCCCAGGGCCTCTTCCCAGTTAGACGTGCCTGGAACACCTCACCAGGGAGGCATCCAGGAGGCATCCTGATCGAATGCCTGAGCTACCTCATCTGACTCCTCTCGATGCGGTGGAGCAGCAGCTCTACTCTGAACTCCTCCTGGATGACCGAGCTTCTCACTCTATCTTTAAGGGAAAGCCCAGACACCCTGTGGAGGAAACTCATTTCAGCCGCTTGTATTCGCGATCTCGTTCTATCGGTCACTACCCATAGCTCATGACCATAGGTGAGGGTTGGAACGTAGATCGACTTGTAAATTGAGATCTTTGCCTTTCAGCTCAGCTCCTTTTTCACCACGACAGACCGATGCAGAGCCTGCATCACTGCAGATGCCACACCGATCCAAACATTGGCTGGCATTTTCCCTCGCCCAGACACAGGTCATTGAGGCCTCCCTCTGGAGCCAGGCCTGGAGGTTGGGCTTGATGGCGAGCACCTGGTGGCCAGGCCTACACCCATGGGACTCGGCCGGACAAAGCCTGAAGATGCAACGTGGATCCCCCTTCCCATGAGCTCACCACCTGTAGGAGGGGCCAAGGAGGTTGGGTGCAGTGTCAGTTGGGTGGTGGCTGAAGGCGGGGACCTTGGCGGTCCGATCCTCGGCTACAGAAGCTGGCTGTTGGGACGTGGAAAATGCATGTGCGGTTGTAAAATACAGCATTGTGCCATTAAGAGAAAAGTTTAGGAGATCTGTTTACCTCATTCGCAGGTCTGTGGGATTGAGCTCCCACTTCTGGTGGCTTCTTGGTCTTTATAGTGCTAACATGGAAACAGCTGGACCGTTGGTGGAAGTGGAAACATGGACACTTGTCATCTGGTCAGAGGGTCTTTGAACTGAGCAGTGAAAAGGATGTTAACAACAGCGTTGCTGTTGGCTCGTGGTGATATTTCGTGCCTCTTTGGATCCCTGATGGTGTTTTCTAAGCATATCTTACATTTTATTTTGCAGCCTATTGCTAGGGCAAAACACACATGCACACACCTTAAAACAGGTGGCACGGAAGAAAACACTCAAACATCGGAGAAAACCAGCATTTCATTTTTAATGCTAATTTTAAAAATTCAAATTAAGATACAGGAAGGCACATTATGAGGCTTTGGTCCATCAGTAATATGGATACGTTTTTAGTCTATAACTGTGGCCTATTGTCCACTATGGTTGTTTGTTTTGTAGAATAGGTTTAAACTCCTTCCTTGATGGCACAATGAATTCCAGAAACTCAAATATTAAACCATTGGGATACATAGCCAGTAATCACACAGCAGGTTATGGCTGCTCTTTTATCCTCTTATTCAAATACTTTTTACAAAATAGTCCAATAAACAATACTATTCTATATATACTTCTCCTGTCTGTTTCTTTCAGCAAACAGAATATTTGAATAATTCTTGAGTATATAAAAGATACACTCTACCTTCAGCCCTACTTTATACTTTTTAAAAGTTGTCTCACAATATTTTCAGTTGAATGGGTCCTATTTTAACCAGTAATGCTCAGCTGTCCAGCTACTGGTCCAATGGGTACCCTAGCCAGTGTATATTGCAGTGTGTAGCAACCATAACTATCAGCAGAAGCACAAGTAGATCCAGCAAATGTACCCATAAAGGAAAATAGGGGATCCTAAGAGCAATGAAGAGGCTAAAATGGAAAAGAGCCTGAGAGCAGAAGGGAGGGTTTTTGAGCCCTTCCTCAGTCTATTAATTTATGTGCTTTGTTTGCGCTCATTTAGGATATTTTACTTTTATTTGCTTTTAATTTATATTTTTATTGTTTTGTTTTATTACACTGTACAGCACTTTGGGTATTTAAAGGTGCTATAAAAACAAATTGACATTGACATTATTAGAAACAACAACAACAACATTTATTTATATAGCACATTTTCATACAAAAAGTAGCTCAAAGTGCTTTGAGCACACATGGAGTAAGTAACATAAAAAGAATGAAAATTTTTGTGTGGAGTATTCTTTTAATTTATTCTTTATCACTGGTTAATTTTAATATTGTATTTAATATATTATACAATAATATTGTATTTGTATTATGTTTTTGGATGTTCACCACCATTCTGTGACCATTTTGCAAAGCCTGGGCCATATTTTTTGCAGCTGCTATGCCCTTTGCCAGTCAACTGACAAAGTGGTCATGTAGTAGTACTGGTTGGTTGTAGTACTGTTAAACATGCACTGAAATTCTTCCATGCAGCTCATCATTCCTGAGGTTCTGTCTAGGAGCATTAATTCAGTCAATGAGTGTAGCAATCAGTTATTTTTACTTAAATGTCCTAGCACAGCCGGCCAACTGATAAACAGTTTAGGAATATTTGATGAAATTATTGTAAATGCACCTTAAATACAAACTTAAGATTTTTGATAAAATGCAAAATCCTCTTTATTCATCTGCACAATAGAATAACTTGAAAGCAACAGAGTGAATGTGTGTGTGTGCGTGTGGTCACTCTTAAGTGAACTGGGGCCTCATGTATAACGGTGTGCATAGAATTCACACTAAAACATGTCATACTGTGGCAGAGGTGTGACCAGAAAATCATGTGTGGGTGGGCATTTGGCTTGTCTGGGGGAGGCAAAAAATATCCATCAATCCATCCATCCCCATTTTTGTAGGGAGGTCAAATAATAATAACACAGTTTATTATAACATATAAATGCAAAAATTGTGGCATAAATCATAACCTATTGTTCAATAAAATTAACAGAGGCAATGGAACTTGTATTATTATTTTATGTGAACAAATATAGAACTACATCTACAAGGTAAATATCAATAAAGTCAAATGTATACAACATATGAGAGCAAGAACAGAAATGTGGCTTATTGTAGTCATGGGAGGCTATAGGACATCAGTTTCCAGTGTTATCCTGGATATTATCTACAGGACCAGTCTGCGGTTACTCTTGGCAAATTCTGAAATAAATTCATTCATGTCTAGATTTTCTGTGATGTTTTTCTCATGTGCCAGAATGACTAAATTTCTCTTCCTTGAATGCAGCATTGTTCGGCCGAGTGGAGTGAGAATGCGGTTCAAAGTAGAGAAAGAGCTTTTGCATGCAGCTGAAGACACACCAATGATGAGTGTTGTGATGCAGACATGGCTCTGACGTGCGGGATACTAGACGCGTGTTTGTGGAAGCCGCCACCGTCTTTTTCTAGAGCTTTTTTCCAATTAGTGTAGCCGTGTTTGGTGAAGATGTCCTCGTGGCCCGCATTGGAAACACTAAATTTGTGGCAGGCAAAGCAAAAGCTGCCATCATGGACAACAGAATATTCAGGCCATGGTCGAGACTGATACCAGCTTGCACTAAAACATCTGAGTGTCTTTCAGAATGCGCGCTTGGGATAATTAATGAAAATGGGCTGGGATGGGCTATCCATATTTAAGTCAGGCAGACCGAACTGTATATTTTGTTGAAGGCACAGGTTTGGAGTACCCGACATGGGCGCCGAGCTGGAGGATTGTGTAAGCTTATCTATATCTTTTGGAGTTTCAGTTCCCGACGTGGGTGCGCTGTGCTCCGTGTTGGTAGCAGCGGTGCTGGGCTCAACCATGGAGCCAGCAGCTTGCGGAGGGACAGAGGTTGAAGATGTTTTCTTTTTAATAAGCCGCCAATGCATAGCCTTTGGTGTTACCAGCCAGAAAATAAAAGAGGAATGGAACGTTCACGCTATTTTAATTAAAGAATGCGGTCAACAGGTTCAAAACGTGCTGCAAAATGTGTGGCGAAGTGAACTGTGAGCAGCACAGTGCCTGTCTAGTGGAGAAGACACTAATGGATACGCCCTAAATTCAAATGGGCCAATTGGAAAGCAACTCAGTTTTGAAAATCAAATGTTATTCTTCTCCAGAGTTTTCATTGGACAGACAGAGCATTTCGCAGGGGGGGCACGGCTTGTCTCTGGGGGGGCAGTGCCCACCCCAGCCCCCCCGTGGTCATACCTCTGTACTGTGGCGGACGGCCGGCAGCTCATCTCGGCCGGGACAACCCTGAGATGGAAGGATGGCACTAGATGGCAGCTCCCCTGTAGTGTAATGGTGCCCCGGATTCCCGGGACTTGGAGTGCGGTTTCTCAGCCCTGTTGAGTTCCGTGGGTGCTGCCAGGAGGAGCTGTGAGAGGACCAGAGGAGCCATGCCTCATCCATAGCCCAGAAGTATTCCTAAGTCACAAGGATGGGAGCCCCAAAGTACTTCTGGGTTGAAGAAAAGCCAATTCATTCAATTATCATTCAATTGTCCCAAACATCCCTAATCTATTTATTGGAACTAATATTTTGGAAGAAAAATGTACATTTACATTTACATTTACATCATTTAGCAGACGCTCTTATCCAGAGCGACTTACAACAGTGCTTAGTAGTCTACGACTGTTCTTCAGTCTTTAAGGCTAGGATTAAATCTACTGTCATTAAACAAGTTACCGCTGACCAAGTTGTATACAAAACCCTGCTAGAAGAAAATAGTAAGTTAGTACAAAATTTTTTTTTTTTTTTTTTTTTTTGAAAAAAAGGGTAGAAAAAAAAGTATGGGGACTTTAGTCCAAGTGCTGTTGAAAGAAGTGTGTCTTCAGGCGACGTTTGAAGACAGTGAGGGTCTCCGCTGTTCGTACAGCAAGAGGAAGTTCGTTCCACCACTGAGGAGCCAACACTGCAAAGAGTCTTGATGCATGTCGTCCTCTTCTTTTAAGCAAGGGTGGTTCGAGACGTGCAGTGCTTGATGTTCTGAGACAGCGAGAAGTGACACGCTGCTTGACCAGTGCTGATATGTAAGGTGGTGCAGCTCCAGTTTTGGCCTTAAAGGCAAGTGTTAGGGTTTTGAACCTGATGCGGGCAGCCACAGGGAGCCAGTGCAGGTTCCGCAGCAGAGGTGTAGTGTGCGAGAATTTGGGAATATCAAAAACGAGTCTTGCAGCTGCATTCTGGATCAGTTGAAGTGGTCGTGTTGCCTTTAGTGAAAGTCCAGACAGCAGAGAGTTGCAGTAGTCCAGCTTAGAGATGACCAAGGTCTGGATGAGCAGCTGAGTAGCCTCTGTAGTGAGAAAGGGGCGGATTCTCCTGATGTTGTAAAGGAGATATCTGCAGGACCTGGAGAGGTTGCTGATGTGTGGAGAGAAAGACAATTCTTCATCTAGAGTGACACCAAGACTTCTTGCCGTTTTTGAGGGGACGATAACCGAGTTATCAAGAGAGATTGCAAGGTCAAGATTTGGAGATGAGTTGCCTCTGATATACAAGAGTTCAGTCTTGCTGGGATTCAACTTGAGGTGGTGGGAAGTCATCCAAGAGGAGATATCAGCAAGGCAGTTTGAGATGCGGGTTGAGACCTGCTGGTCATCGGGTGGAAAGGAGAGAATGAGTTGACTGTCATCCGCATAGCAGTGGTAAGAGAATCCATGTCCAGCTATTACCTTCCCAAGAGAACCTGTGTATAAGGAGAAGAGAAGGGGTCCTAGGACAGAGCCCTGAGGAACACCAGTGGTCAGTCTTCGTGGAGCTGACTGGGAGCCTTGCCAGGCAACCTGGAATGTCCGGTCAGCAAGGTAAGAAGCAAACCATTGCCAGACAATGCTTGAGATCCCAAGACTAGTGAGAGTTTCCAGAAGTATCTGATGGTTGACCGTGTCAAAGGCTGCAGATAGGTCCAGAAGTATGAGGACTGAGGACAGGTTGGTAGATCTGGCTGTGTGAAGGGTTTCAGAGACAGCAAGAAGTGCAGTCTCGGTAGAATGAGCTGCTTTGAATCCAGACTGGTGAGGGTCAAGAAGGGCGTTATTAGATAAAAAATAGTTAAGTTGGTTATAAACTGCTCGTTCCAGTACTTTAGAAAGAAAAGAGAGCAGGGATACTGGTCTGTAGTGGTTAATATCTGAGCAGTCCAGAGTAGGTTTCTTAAGAATTGGTGTGACAACAGCAGACTTAAAGGCAGTGGGAACATGGCCAGTCGTTAGGGAGCCATTAACTATGTGTGTGATGTGTGGGAGAAGATCCTGAGAGATGAGCTGAAATGTACCTGAGGGGATAGGGTTGAGTGAACATGTTGTGGGGTTGCTGGCCGTCAGGATCTGAGACACTTCCTCGTGAGAAAGTGGAGTGAAGTGATGAAGCTGGGTCGCACAGGTCGGTTGAGAGTGGGTGGGCAACATGTCAGTCTGAGGGAAGGAACTACAGATAGTAGCAACCTTATCCTCAAAGAATGTAGCAAAGTCCTCTGGTGAGAGAGCTGGCGAGACAGAAGGAGATGGTGATTTAAGCAGTGAAGAAAAAGTGGCAAAAAGTTTGCGAGGGTTAGATAAGGATTTATCAAACTTGGTTCTGTAGAAGGAAGATTTGGCAGAAGTTAGGTCAGTAGCAAACTTTGATAAGAGAGATTGAAAAGAAAGGAGGTCATTGTTATGATGCGTTTTCCTCCATCTTCTTTCTGCTGCTCTTAGTTGTCTGCGGTTGTTTCGTAGTGTCTCCGACAGCCATGGGGTCGGAGAAGTACGTTTTGGCCTGGAAGACAGAGGGCAGAGTTGATTAAAGGAGTTGTGGAGAGAGGAGAGAAGACTGTTGGTAGCAGACTCCACAGTTGCTGTGCATGGTTCAGCACAGTTAGGGGGAGATAAGGATGATAGGATAGCTGAGGAGAGAGAAGATAGAGAAAGAGAATTGAGATTTCTGCGGGTAGTCATGGGGGTAGAAGGTGGTTGAGAAGAGCAAGTCAGAAGAGGAAATCTGAAGGACAGAAGATGGTGGTCAGAGACATGTAGAGGAGTAGACAATATATTGAACATAGGAAGTGATCTGAATGATACCAGGTCAAGAGTGTTGCCAGCTTTGTGGGTTGGAGGAGAGTCACCAAGAGATAGACCAAAGGACGACAGAAGCATCACAAGTCCACTGCTGTGTATTCCGTCTCTTGGAAGGTTGAAATCACCGAGGAGCAAGAGAGGAGACTCATCATCTGGGAAGGAGCTCAGAAGGAAATCAAGCTCATCGATGAAGTTTCCTGGAGGGCCTGGAGGACGATAAAGAACAGTAGTAATACATTTATCAATATTCACTTCTCTTTCACTTCTCTTTATTGAATCAGATTAATCCAAGAGGTATAGTTTATGAAGGGCAATGGTTAAACATAAAATTAATCAGCAGAAAGCTCAATTATTGTTAATACTTATCCTCTGTTGCCAAAGGTTTGTGAAATCCAGTATAAGATTATTCATAACATTTATCCAATTAATTCCCTTATAAGTAAAATGTTCCCAGATTTTCATATTTTTTACACATTCTGTAATTCACAATTAGAAGAAGTTCAAAACCAACCGAATTAAAGGCTACTATGTACTTTTATAAGAACAAATCTATTAATTATACCATGTCATTGGGGTGCAACAAGGGAAAGCCTTATTATCTATCTATCTATCTATCTATCTATCTATCTATCTATCTATCTATCTATCTATCTATCTATCTATCTATCTATCTATCTATCTATCTATCTATCAAACAGGGTAATTATTTGTTCAGGTTCCTTTGCTGCCCTGCAGAGTTATTAAAACTGGTAATTCTGCATCAAGGCCAGACTTGCTAATGGAAGTAATGCAAACATTATGTCGATTACAGAATATGGGTTTATATGTTAGTTTTCTATGGATCCCGGCACATAAGGAGGTTAAAGGAAATGAAATAGTTGATGATTTGGCAGAAAAGCCACTAAACATCCTTTTATTGACTTAGAAATAACATTCAGTAAATCAGAAATTAAAAGTCTGATTAGATTGAAAAGCAATGAGATGTGGCAAAACATGTGGGACACTTATAGTAAGGGAAGACATATGTATAGAATACAAACCAAAGTTGGTTCCATGGGAAAATGGGGTAAAACAAGAAGAGAAGAAATTATATTAACACACCTCAGGATTGAGCACAGTAGGTTAAAGTATATGCAATTCAAGACAGGGCAGCATCAGTCTGGAGTATGTAGATCATGTAATCAACTAGAAACAGTAGAGCATGTATTGTTAGGGTGAATGGTGTATAGATTACAACGAGATCAACATTTTAAATCCCTGTGAATGGCTAAATTGACGTTAGATGATCAATTATTAAAGTATGGAGATGGGTGTAAACTGATTCACAGATCTATATTCAGTTGTTTAAAAACTATAAGGTTATTTGAGAGCATTTACTGGTAATTGAAATATAGGTATTTAGGGTCATGGATTTTTTTATTTCCCCTTTCTGCATCACATTCCAGTCCAGTAGGTGGCGGTAAAGCACCTTAAGTTGGTTTGCCAACCTTGGAGAAAACGAAAGAAGAAATACTGCCGGAGTTATGCGTCATCACATATTGCCGGAAGTGAAGCACTCTGGGTATTTTGTCGTCGCGTGTGTGCTGAGACTTGTTAACGTGAGAGTCACTAATGAAGTGTGGCTGAGACACACTTTATAAATAAGTGGCATTCTTTTTAAAATAATTATTGAGATGAGTCTCTTCAAAATCTTAAATTAAACAGGATCAGCTGGTTACATTACATTCATTTCGATTAATGGTCAACACAAACTAATCACCAGAAAGGCTCCGATGTCTATGCGTGTTTTTAAAGTATGGATACGTTGGACAAGAATAAAAGACTCCAGTTCTTGAAAAAAGCTGCTCTTCATGTCCAAGATATTTGTCAAGAGGAAGCTCGTTTTCTAATGTAAGTTTTTGTGTCGCACAAGAAGCGTCACATTTTCGTGAAACGGATTTTTGGGGGTCGTTATGTTTAATAATTTGACACGCTTGGTGGCGACATTTGGCTGTCGCGGATTATGCAGAAAGTCTCTGACTAAACGGTTTGTGTATTTAGATTGGATTGGATTTTTATGTTCAAACCAAATGTAAGACTTTGCGTTTACTTACAGAAGTGCTTGTAAATTAAAAGGCTTCCTGTAAGGAAAAAAAATGTAATTTTCTTAGTTGCAGTGTGGTGGAGGTAGAACTGGCATCGCTGTGATTTACAACCTGTTAAAACCAGCAACCCCAATAATCCTAAAGGGCTAAATTTGGGAACCACTACTTTAAAGCAAGTAGATACTCCATGTCGGTGTTTGCAACGCTGAATCCGAAACTGCGTGCATTTCATTTAAGCAAGGTATTCCGGACAGGACTGATTTAGAAAGAAATGAGAGCAAATCTTTTAGATGTGCATAAACACTTTTATAATACACATACATTCACTGGACAAATTAGTAGGAGCACTTTTCTATTACTGGTTAAGGTCACCATTTACTCTGAAAACAACCTTAATTCTTTGTGAAAAGGATTCCACGAAATTCCTTTGAAAGTCAGGTCCACGTTGACATGATTGCATCGTACAATTTCTGCGGATTTGTCAACTTAACCTTCATGCTGCAGACTTCCCCTTCTACCACATCCCAAAAGTGTGTTGGATTCAGATGCAGTGACTCGCCCAGGCCACAGAAAAACTTTGAACGCAATGCCAGGTTCATTTTTTAATTTAATTTTATTGATACTATTTAAAGAAAACAACATCCCATACAGTCATGTCAAACTATAATTCAAACCATAATTCACCCCCCCCCCCCCCCCTGAGTGAAAGAGAAGAGTGATTACACCATGACCAAGTCTTTAAAAAAAAAAAAAAAAGACAGAAAGGAGAATGACCCCCCCCCACACACACATATAAATGCTTATGCTAAGATGTGATACATCTATATCTTGCCATATTTAAAAAATAAAGTTTTGAACAGATCCTGTAAGTGAGAATTTTTTTTTTTCAATTTCAAATAGTATAGAACATCAGTTACCACTGACTTGTAACTGGTGCGCTGGGATTCTTTCAGTTCAGCAAGTCAAGTCTACATGCTAGTAGTGTTATATAAGCAATTACGGGTCTTGTTCAAAAAGCATTGGCCACTTGTTTTTTTGTTGGAATCTTCTTTAATAAAATCCCTGTGTGCGTCCAGGTGTCCGTGTGTGTGTCTTCTGGTGAAATGCGCATGCACAGGGCACGGTGTGATGCGCGATATTACTGTCAGAGAAAATTACAGGCGTTTTACGGAAATACAAACCAGTATTACTGCGAGCGGAAATTAAAGGTACACAATACAGTGACGCATATTACAGCCACATACAAGCCAGTATTACTGTCAGAGAAAATTAAAGGCATATTACCGACGCGCACGCCTGTATTACCGCCAGAGAAAATTAAAGGTATATTACGGACGTACAAGACAGTATTACTGTCACAGAAAATTAAAGACACACAATACACGGTGGCAGCCCACGAAAAACGGTCAGCTCAGCAAGTAAACATCAACAAAAGAAAGGCTGAAAGACAAAGAAAAATATGATCAACAAACAGAATGAGGTCAAGGTCCCTTGCCATTTAATATAGACTGTTCCGACTAATGTTTATGCACTACTGTTCTAGATAGATAGATAGATACTTTATTAATCCCAGGGGGAAATTCACATACTCCAGCAGCAAAAAATATTAAATTAAAGAGTAATAAAAAATGCAGGTAAAAAACAGACAATAACTTGAATAATGTTCAATGTTTACCCCCTCTGGTGGAATTGAAGAGTCGCATAGTTGACTAGTTCTCTATATTTTAGTACTAGTAAACTTCTCTGAATAATTGAATCAAACCCATGACACGCAATATAATGGGTTAAGACCAAAAGTCAAACAATGAGATACGAAAGTAAATGACAAAAGTAAAAATTGTTTTGTATTTACAAACTAAATTGGGTCTAAAATATAGAGAATTCCAACAAAAAACAAGTGGCGTCCGCTTTTTGAACAAGACCTGTAATTACAATCAATCTGGAAGTACATCAAACACGGCTGTTAATGGGTTAGAAGTAGTGATGGGAACTCCGGCTCTTTTCAAAGCTTCGGCTCTTTTGGATCGGCTCCCTTTAAAGAGCCTGCTCTTACGGCTCCCGAATGGCTCTTCGTTTAGTATCACTTGGATGCTTATATTTTAGCCAAATTATGCAATTATGAATGGTTTGTGTATAAGCAATTTCTTATTCATTGTTTTCAGACATTATGTATTTTTATGCATTTTTTCATTACAAAAAATACAGTTACTATTGTTTAACATTTTAATAAAAGCATTAAACGAACAACTTAACACAAAACCACAGCAAACAAATTAAATAAAGGCCAAACTCAACAACAACAACACAACACTGTGACTCTTTGAATAAAAGTTTTTAGGCCAGGTTGGCATTCAGAAATGCCAGATGGCTCAGCTTAGATGGGCTGATGCGATTTCTCCTCTCCGTGATTATTTGTCCTGTTTTTGAGAAGACTCTGAGGGGACCAATGTAGTGACAATGCAAAGTCTTCCTACCATTACCTTAACCAGGCGTGGGTAGACTGCAGCCTTGGCCTCCCACCAGCTCAGTGGGTCTTTAGCTCTCTGGATGAGGGGCTCAAGATAGGACCTCAACTCCAGCATAGCATCAGCTGTGGGATTTCTCCTTGCAGTGTCTCCTGTTGCTCTTTTGTCAAAGAGCCTCCACACAGCAGAAGCTTGAGGTTCCTGTGAACACGCCCCTGCTCCAATTTCTTCCTCTTGGCCCTCTGATGGAGGAGCAGCAGGCTGCTGGGGTTGCATCTTGCTGCTGCTGCACTTATACTTTGAAATGCCTCATCCACAGCTCTGTTGTCATTAAATGCTACCTTTTTTCCAGAGCAGTGGTTTCTGAAAGCACAGTGTTGTACTCCATCCTCAAATATATAGTTATGGAATAATTGTTTGCGACAAAGTTTTTCTGCTAGGGAGAACATACATGGGGTTTAAGGCCTGTACAAAAGTAAGGCCTGTCCTCCACAATGGAAAATGGTTGAAAGTCGCTAGCTATCATTTTAGCCAGCTCCTCATCGACATTTATTTGTTTGTTTGGCGTCATTTGTTTTGGAATAAATGTGCTTATTTTGGTATGAACTGAAGACCTGCAGTTTTCGGTAAGACAGTGGATGCTGCAGCAGAAGTACTTGGCTCTTTTCTAGGGTCAGTGGATGGCAGGAGAGAAGGCACGCTCTCCTCCAGTTGCACGGATGGGTGGGTGGTTCTTATATGTCTGTGCAGGTTTGTTGTTGACCCTGCTCTAACGGATATTTTCATATTACAAATTCTGCACTTAGCTTTGCAGTCTCCAATATCACTGAAATGCAGCCAGATGCTGCTTTTTTCGGCTTTCACTCATTTCTTCACTCTTTTTCTTCACGATGCGCTTGCATTTAAATCTGGCTCCTCGTCTGTCGCAGCGACAGGTACACTGAGCGACAGTGTCACTGTGTGTACCTGGCCTGTATCAACATTCGCTGTCTTCGGAGCATCTGCCCCCCTTCCTTCTTTCACATAATGGTACGATCCTAGTCCAATGTGTTGTTCGTGAACGAGCCAGCATTCTGAGCCAATGTTCTGGGTGCCCATATAAGTAAAGTCCCGCTACTGCCGAATGGATTTTCAGCAGAGCTGAGCAGGAGCGGCTGAAGCTTCGGCTCTGTTCGAGGGGCATCGGCTCCTCTCGTTCGCTTCAAAGCATCGGCTCTTAGAGCTGGCTCGTTCGCGAACGACACATCACTAGTTAGTGATTGTGACACCAAGGCTGTCTGATAGGCATTCAAAGATTTTTGTCCAGAATGATGTTAATTTGATGCACGCCCAAAATCTGTGGCACATTGAGGCTGGAACTAAATTGAACATTCATTTTGGACAGTTTTAGCCAAGATAAATGTGAATGATAAAAAACTTTCAGTTGAATGACTGAATGCTTTGCGCATACGGAGTGGAGTATATTCTATGCGTGGCTGTGTTCCATTCCTTTTCAGGAATGTTAAGTGTTAGGTAAGTGTTAAATGTGAAGTTAAGATCCTTTCCCCGACATACCCGGGATCTTTGAAAGGAAGGGAATTTAAGATGTTTTTATATTGTGTATTTTTGAGATGTCATCTGAGTCCTGAAGTCTGATCAGTGTTGCCTCCGGAATAGAAATGGCTGGGAGATGTGCAAAATTAGGCAGGTCCCTTTTAACAAAGTTTCTGATTTGAAAGTAGTGGAAAAATTATGTTGATGGGAAGTTCAATTTGAAGCATAATTGTTCATAAGGTGCAAAGACATTATCTGTATACAAATCGCCAAGTGTTTTACTCTCGGACGTTTTCCAAACATTAAATACTGTGTAGGTTTGAGAGGGTAGAAAAGGGTGATTATCATGTAAAGGTGCAACAGATAAGAGCTTCAGTGTCTTTAAGTGTTTTCTGCATTGGTTCCATATTCTGAGTGAGTGGTGGACAATCAGTATATTGATGATAATTAGTATTTTTGGTGCACAAAGCATGACATAAAAAGAGGTACAGCAAGATTTTATGTCTGTTGCCAACCAGGCTTGTGTACTGTATATTCATCAGTTTTTGTCGATGTCCACATCTTTATAACCTGTATATTTGCTGCCCATTGATAAATTGAAAGGTAGTATTATGTCTTCTTCTGCTTTAGGTTGTTGTAGAGTCACCCTTTGGATGTGTGGTTGTTTCAAATTCAAAATAAACAAGATTATAATTTAATCTGATTTCTTAAAGAACAATTTGTTAATGTATATGGGGATGCTCTGAAATAGAAATAGAATGTTCATCTTGACAGTGTTGATTCTCCCAGCTAATGTGAGATCGAGGGTAGACAATCTGTTCACATCTTGTTTAATTTATTTCCATGCAGATAGCAAACTTTTGTAAAAAAAAATCTTTATACAGTAATCCCTCCTCCATCGCGGGGGTTGCGTTCCAGAGCCACCCGCGAAATAAGAAAATCCGCGAAGTAGAAACCATATGTTTATATGGTTATTTTTATATTGTCATGCTTGGGTCACAGATTTGCGCAGAAACACAGGAGGTTGTAGAGAGACAGGAACGTTATTCAAACACTGCAAACAAACATTTGTCTCTTTTTCAAAAGTTTAAACTGTGCTCCATGTCAAGACAGAGATGACAGTTCTGTCTCACAATTAAAAGAATGCAAACATATCTTCCTTTTCAAAGGAGTGCAAAGCAAGCAGTCAAAAAAAAAATCAATAGGGCTTTTTGGCTTTTAAGTATGCGAAGCACCGCCGGTACAAAGCTGTTAAAGGCGGCAGCTCACACCCCCTCTATCAGGAGCAGGAAGAGAGAGAGAGCCACAGAAAAACAAATAAAGTCAAAAATCAATACGTGCCCTTTGAGCTTTTAAGTATGCGAAGCAACGTGCAACATGTCCTTCAGGAAGCAGCTGCACACAGCCCCCCTGCTCACACCCCCCTACGTCAGCGCAAGAGAGAGAGAGAGAGAGAAAGTAAGTTGGGTAGCTTCTCAGCCATCTGCCAATAGCGTCCCTTGTATGAAATCAACTGGGCAAACCAACTGAGGAAGCATGTACCAGAAATTAAAAGACCCATTGTCCGCAGAAACCCGCGAAGCAGCGAAAAATCCGCGATATATATTTAAATATGCTTACTTATAAAATCCGCGATGGAGTGAAGCCGCGAAAGGCGAAGCGCGATATAGCGAGGGATCACTGTATTTACTTGAGACATTTACCCCAAAGTATTTGAACTGATCTGCTAAAATAAATGGGAATGTGCCCAGTCTAATATTGAGTGCCAGAGAGTTCACCGGAAAAAACACACTTTTATTGAAATTAATTTTGAGTCAAGATATCTTTTGAAATTCTGCTAGTGCATTGAGGACTGCTGGTACAGAAGTTTGTTGGTCAGATATTTGCAGTACTATATCACCTGCATATAGTGATATTTTCTCCTTCGGTCTTTCTCTGGTAATCCCCTTTATCTCTGATACATTTTGAAGGTGAATGGCCAATGGCTCAATAGTAATTGCAAAGAGCAACAATGTCATGTTCATTAAAAACAGTTTGAGTTGACTTTTACTTTGTATCATGGTGTATTATCAGATAGGTATTATCAGATATACTCAGATAGGCTGTCTCATTCAAACAATGGTTGATTGGTGTTAACATGCCCAAAGTGTGTCAAGAAAGCATTCCCTACACCATCACCCTGAACTGTTGTCACAAGGCAAGTTGGGTGTGTGGATTCATGTTGTTGGCACTGAATTCTGACCCTACCATCTGTGTGTCTCAGCATAAATCAAGATTCATCAGACCAGGCAACTTTTTTCCAGTCTTCAGCTGTCCAGTTTTGGTGAGTCTATAGTGAAACCCAAGACAGTCTTCTGCTGTTGTAGCCTATCTGCTTCAGTGTTCAATGTGTTGTACATTTTCAGATGCTTTTCTCCTTGCCTCAGTTATACAAGAGTGATTATCTGAGTTGCTGTAGCTTTTTTGTCAGCTTCAACCAGTCTGGCCCTTCTCCTCTGAGCTCGGTTATCAACAAAGCATTTCTGTCTACAGGACTGCCACTCACTGGATGTTTTTTTTGTTTTTCATACCTTTCTGAGTAGATTCTAGAGACTAATCCCAAGAGATCAGCAATTATAAAAATACTCACCTGCCTGTCTGGCGCCAACACTCATGTCACTATCGAAATTACTGAGATCACAATTTTCACCATTCTGGTGATTGATGTGAACAAGAACTGAAGATCTTGACTGTATCTGCACAATTTTATGCACTGTACTCCTGTCACACGATTGGGTGATTAGATTATTACAGTTAAGTACTGGTACAGGTGTTCTTAATAACTTTGCAGTTGTGTTTTCTGATTATTATTAGACTATTGCATATAAAGGGCTATGTGGGGGAAAAAATAAATTTAAGTTATGAAGTATTTAATGACCCGTGTGTGAGGTAGGGTGCACTCTGAGTCTGATTACATTTAATTTTGCAATAATAATTGGTTATGCCACCTTCTGTGGCAGTAACTGCAAATGAGTTTTCATTAGTTACACATTAGTCTCAAATTGTTAGCAAGGATTTTTTTACTTTACTCTCACTTGCAAAACTGTTTCACCCCAGTGGAAATTGTGGGTTTAGAGCACAAACTGCACCAATCAGGTCATGCCACAACTTCATAATGGGGATTAATTCTGAGCTGTGAAAAGACCTTTCCAAAGTTTTTTTTTTTTTTTTTTTTTTTATTCTCCAGCAACTTTGACTTAGAATTGCTTTTGGTTTTCTGGGTCATTGTCTAGCTGCTTACCCCATTTAAGTTTAAAAATAAATGCTTTGATGTTATCTTTGAGATAATAAGCTACATTTATGGTATATTTAATATTTGATTGAGTAGGCCCAGTGATAAACTGGCTCCATCTCCAGGAATATTTCCTTCCTTGCACGAAGTGCTGATGAAAAAGGTTCCTACACTATATGGCATTGAATTGAATTTGTGGAAATCAAAATGATATGTGTATTTGTACCTTTATACTACTACCACCACCATGATGCCTTACTTCTGACATAATTGTCTTGTTAGAGTGTCCAGGGCTAGTTTTTCTCCACACATAAAGGGATCCTAGTTTTTCAACAAATACATCTTTTGGATTACCTGTCCAAAGAACTTTTTTACTGAACTCTTCAAGATTTTCAGAGTGTATTTTTGGAGAAACTCAAGAACTGCATCCACGCTCTTAGTAATGACTAGTGGGCTCCTTCTTGCTACTTTCTGAGGCAAGAGGGGCCTGCAGGGTCATAGATGATTCTTTCATCTTTATATCCATTTTCATAACCCACCTATCCAATGCAGGTTTGAGGAACACCTGGAACTTATCCTAGCAATCATTGGGTGCAAGGCTGGAATACTACCTGGACTGGGTTCCAGTCCATCACAGGGTGAGCATGAACACACACAGGCCAATTTGAACAATAACAGTCCGCCTAACATGTGTTTGGACTGAGAGGAAACTAGAGAACCTGGAAAAAACCCACACGGACACTAGGGGAATGTGATAAATACCACACACCTGGGATGGTGAGCCCTGGTTTGATTCTCTGATCACTTTTCAATGTTACAGAAAAATGGTGTATATCCCAGCAGCACCGCACAGAATTTGAGACCCAACCCTGGATGGCGGGAGATATTAGTCTGCTGCAGCACCCACTGATTCAGACACCTGCATTTACCCGAGGACATATTCAAGTTGCTTATAAAGGTAACACACTTGTCTTTTTGGTTGTGGGAGGAAAACCCACATTGAGAGGAGACTGGGCATACTCTTTAAAGGTAGTGTCCAGGCCAGGGTTTGAATATGGAACTTTGGAGTTGTGTGGCAGCCGTGCTAACCACTGTACCAACTTTGTTCCACCATCATGAATGGGATACTGTTCTGTTCCCTTCCATAGTTCATTCACCTGTAATGCTACAAACTGTAAATATTCTATTTTACTTCAAAGCCTAATTTTTGGGATCAGGATGGGATTTTGAGGATCCACACCAATGAATACATATTAATGAAAGTACACTTTGTGAGTATGTGGTTACAAAAATGAGTACATTAATAAATGTTTCAGTCAAAAGCAGCAACTGGCTTCATATCTATATATATAATTCACTAAGCTGACAGAACAGGCAAGACAACCATGGGATACGCACGATATAGCCATGCCCACCAACTTATAGAGACCCGCCCACCAACGCTAAGACGATGGGATACTCCGACAACTCACACAGCCACGCCCACCAACTCTAAGACCATGGGACAAGCCCGCCTGGCTGTTACCAGCATCTAAAACCATCGCAGCTTTTAACTCACAAACTGCAACAATTCACCAAACAAGGACACCCTGTCTCTTGAGGCATTCACACTGCTGGAAGACAACCATGGGATACGCAAAAAATAGCCATGTCAGTCAACTCACAAAGCCCAGCCCACCAACTCACGCCCACGAACTCGAGCACGCGTCCACCCACGCTCTCAAGGCATTCACAGTGCCTGCTCGTGTGCCCGGACGCAACAACTCACCAATTCGCTTTCGTCTCTGCTACAGTGCACATGCACCACTGAGCCACATTGACTTTTCATTATTCTTTTTGGTTTCGGCTGCATTTCTGTATATAATCCACCAAGTCGTCCGACCATGGGATACAAACGACAGAGCACCGCCCAACAACTTGAACCGATACAGAGACACGCCCACCAACTCTAAGAGCATGGGATGAGAACGCCTGCCCACCCGCCTGACTGTTACCAGCGTTCACTGCAATGTACTGGAGTGTAAAACCATCACAACTGCTAACTCACAAACTGCAACAATTCACCAAACACCGCATCAGACGCTGTCTATATCTAAGAAGATATATAGATACTCATTATTTCCTGACACAAGTCCACCCACACTCTCAAGGCATTCACAGTGCCTGCTCATGTGCCCAGACGCAACAACTCACCACACACAAATTTTGCTTAATTTGACTCAACACGGGAAACCTCACCCGGCCCGGACACAGAGAGGATTGACAGATTGATAACTCTTTCTCGATTCTGTGCGTGGTGTTGCATGGCCGTACTTAGTTGGTGGAGCGATTAGTCTGGTTAATTCCGAAAACGAATGAGACTCCCTACTGCTAAATAGTTATGCGATCGCCAAGCGGTCAGCGTCCAACTTCTTAGAGGAACAAGTGGCTTTCAGCCACGTGAGATTGAGCATTAACAGGTCTGTGATGCCCTTGGATGTCCGGTACTGCACACGCGCTACACTGAATGGATCAACGTGTGTCTACCCAGCGCCGATAGGCGTGGGTAAGCCGTTGAACCCCATTCGTGATGGGGAACAGGGCTTGCAATTGTTCCTCACGAACGAGGAATACCCAGTAAGTGCGGGTCATATGCTCGCACTGATTACGTCCCTGCCCTTTGTACACACACACCCCACCCTGCGCTAATACCATAGTCGGTTAACTTGGTGGATTATATATAACAATGCAGCCGGAACCACAAAGAACAGTGAAGAGACAACGTGGCTCAGAGGTGCACAGACGAAAGCGACTCAGGTGAGGAGTTGGGGGCGGGCTCATGAGCAGGCAGTGCGTACTGAATGATGATTGTATGTTGGTTCGTAGTGTGCATTGTTGCAATGTTACTTTCCTTGGTGGTTTATTAAATTACGGATTTTGCAAATGTTCATTTTTTTCCCTGTGCTTAAAAATCATTTAAAAAGCGGCGTGATTATGTGGTGTATGCTACACCGCGGGTTGGCTAGTTAAGAAATAAAGAGGGGAATATGTTATTGACTTTGAGCATTTCTTATGGTAGAATGTGGAACTCCATGGTTTAGTACTTAGTGAATGATGAAAATATTTTGGTATATTTAATTTGAAAACTACATAAATACCTTAAAAATGTCTCACTAACAGACCAATGTCTGTCCAGGGTTGATTCCTTACATGTACTTGGCACTGTCAGATCAGACACCACCACCCATTGAATTTGATTAAGAAGATTTAAGCATGTTATGGTAGATTCTGTTGTATCAGTTTGTAAAATTGCATATTTTATAATTGAAAAAATACACTATAGATTTTTTTTGTTTAACATATACAATGGGGCAAAAAAGTATTTAGTCAGCCACCAATTGTGCAAGTTCTCCCACTTAAAAAGATGAGAGAGGCCTGTAATTTTCATCATAGGTATACCTCAACTATGAGAGACAAAATGAGAAAAAAAATCCAGAAAATCACATTGTCTGATTTTTAAAGAATTTATTTGCAATTTATGGTGGAAAATAAGTATTTGGTCACCTACAAACAAGCAAGATTTCTGGCTCTCACAGACCTGTAACTTCTTCTGTAAGAGGCTCCTCTGTCCTCCACTCATTACCTGTATTAATGACATCTGTTTGAACTCGTTATCAATATAAAAGACACCTGTCCACAACCTCAAACAGTCACACTCCAAACTCCACTATGGCCAAGACCAAAGAGCTGTCAAAGGACACCAGAAACAAAATTGTAGACCTGCACCAGGCTGGAAAGACTGAATCTGCAATAGGTAAGCAGCTTGGTGTGAAGAAATCAACTGGGAGCAATTATTAGAAAATGGAAGACATACAAGACCTGATAATCTCCCTCGATCTGGGGCTCCACGCAAGATCTCACCCTGTGGGGTCAAAATGATCACAAGAACGGTGAGCAAAAATCCCAGAACCACACGGGGGAACCTAGTGAATGACCTGCAGAGAGCTGGGACCAAAGTAACAAAGGCTACCATCAGTAACACACTACGCCGCCAGTGACTCAAATCCTGCAGTGCCAGATGTGTCCCCCTGCTTAAGCCAGTACATGTGCAGGCCCGTCTGAAGTTTGCTAGAGAGCATTTGGATGATCCAGAAGAGGAATGAAACCAAAATAGAACTTTTTGGTAAAAACTCTACTCGTCGTGTTTGGAGGAGAAAGAATGCTGAGTTGCATCCAAAGAACACCATACCTACTGTAAAGCATGGGGGTGGAAACATCATGCTTTGGGGCTGTTTTTCTGCAAAGGGACCAGGACGACTGATCCGTGTAAAGGAAAGAATGAATGGGGCCATGTATCGTCAGATTTTGAGTAAAAACCTTCTTCCATAGGCAAGGGCATTGAAGATGAAACATGGCTGGGTCTTTCAGCATGACAGTAATCCCAAACACACTGCCCGGGTAATGAAGGAGTGGCTTCGTAAGAAGCATTTCAAGGTCCTGGAGTGGCCTAGCCAGTCTCCAGATCTCAACCCCATAGAAAATCTTTGGAGGGAGTTGAAAGTCAGAGTTGCCCAGTGACAGCCCCAAAACATCACTGCTCTAGAGGAGATCTGCATGGAGGAATGGGCCAGAATACCAGCAACAGTGTGTGAAAACCTTGTGAAGACTTACAAAAAACGTTTGACCTCTGTCATTGCCAACAAAGGGTATATAACAAAGTATTGAGATGAACTTTTGTTATTGACCAAATACTTTTTTTCCACCATAATTTGCAAACAAATTCTTCAAAAATCAGACAATGTGATTTTCTGGATTTTTTTTTCTCATTTTGTCTCTCATAGTTGAGGTATACCTATGATGAAAATTACAGGCCTCTCTCATCTTTTTAAGTGGGAGAACTTGCACAATTGGTGGCTGACTAAATACTTTTTTGCCCCACTGTATATATGAAAATCAAAAATGTCTGGCAAAGACTTAGCAGGCTTGTTTTAGAATAGTACTAGGGGGCTCCGCCCCCTGCTCGCTTCGCTCGCCAACCCCTGGTATTGGGAAATTACAAAGAGCGTGATGTATGAATGAGATATAGCATAGTGTGAAGGTGTAGATGACGCATATAGGAAGCAAACAATAAAGTGTTTGGCACAGTGTAAAGGTTTATTGGAAAATTTCTTTGTACACAACATTAGTAGTAAAGATGGTGTCTTGTCCTTGAATGAGTTTTCCTTGGCATGGAGCATTTATGACCTTAACTTTAACGTCAGATGAACGTCGAACTCGTGAGAAGGCCACATAAAGTTGTCCATGTCCAAAAACGGGCTCAGAGAGGTAGATGCCAACCTTGTCCATGGTTTGTCCTTGTGATTTGTTGATGGTCATGGCAAAGGCAAGTTTAATGGGGAACTGTCGCCGTTTAAGTGTAAAAGGTAATTCCAGGTCAGAACTTGTAAGGTCAATTGTAGGAATTAGAACAGTATTGTTAGCATGTGATCCTGTAAGAACTGTTGCTTGAATAACATTGTGTGTCATGGTGTTGACGACTAAACGTGTACCATTGCATAAACCCTGTTTAGTGTTAAGGTTTCTTAATAGCATGATTATTGTTCCGTTTTTAAGGCTAAGATTGTGTTGTGGTAATCCGGCTGGGTTAATAGTGTTCAAATATTCTAAGGGGAAATTAAGATGGTCATTGTCGTCGTCAGAGCTTAGAAAGAGCCGTGCCTCTACAGGAAGTAATGAAATGACCTGGTTATTAATGTGATCAACATTAATATTTTTTGGACATAATATAGTCCGTTGTGTTAAAAGGGGTATTTGGTCTAATGAGACCGCTGTTCCAAATATCTCTGTAACTAAGTCGTCGCAGATAAAGGGTTGAGGAATTGTAATAATATCTGGGATAAGTAATAAGGAGGATGGCACTCACTGTTAATATGCGGACTGTTCGTTTCTTCGTATTATCACCAATCAGGTCTCGCGCCTGTATATGTATTGTAGTCCGGTCTCTTGTTGTTTATGTATGACGTCGTCCGCGTATTTTAAGGTGGACTGAACAATAGCTGAGCGCATGGCATGTGGAGCAATAGCTAAGCACTGTGTAAAATCTCCTCCTAATAAAAGTACCTTTCCTCCAAAGGGAATATTATTATTCTTCAACGCAATGCCAATTGTCTGCGTATTTTAAGGTGGATTGAACAATAGCTGAGCGCATTGCATGTGGAGCAATAGTTAAGCACTGTGTAAAATCTCCTCCTAATAAAAGTACCTTTCCTCCAAAGGGAATATTATTATTTATCAACGTTTGTAGAAGTTTATCAATGGTGTTGAGTAAGTGACTGGATGCCATTGTACATTCATCTATAATTAATAGTGTGGCAAGACGGATGTCACGTGCATTGTTACTGTTCATTTTCATAGTGGATACCGATGTCTCTGTGATTGGGACTGGTATTTTGAATAAGGAGTGACATGTGTTTTTGGAGCCGAGACATTTTTTCTTCCGCGGTTTCAGAAGCGCGTTGTAGGTGCCGATGTGTATTGTTTTTTTTCATGCGGGTTCGTGTTTGTGGTCCCGTTACTCGAGCCGTATCCTTCTGTAGATATGCAGGATATGAATGTAAAGGAGGCAGTGTAATTTGACCATTTTGACAACAACGTGTAAATTCATTACTTGTATTGCCAGTTGTTTCTTCAGGGAAGTTAAGTGAATGACAATGATTGCAAATGACATTCATTAATCCCAATGAATTTTCATGAATAGTGGACTCATTATTGAACACATTGTTAGCTAACTGGCGCAGCTGTTTAGCAGGTGTCTGTCGTTGATGTCCTTGACGTGTATCTTTTGCTTGTGCCGTTTGAGAGGCGCGTCGTTGTATGTGCAGTATTTGGGACGTGCTATTCTGGAGCTGTAATCGATTTGCCTGTGCTGTGTGAGAAGCCCGGTGCAGTTTACGGCGTTCATTGTTTGTATTGAGCCTTGCCCGTTTTTGTATGTCGGTCAGTCGAGCTTTGTCTTTTTGGAGCCTTGCCTGCTTGTTTTCCGGCATTTCAGATGCGCGTTGTAGACGTCTGCGTTTATTTATTTTGTCCCTTTGCTGCCGTTTTTGTATCTCTGAGACTCGAGGAGTTTCGTTTTGAACCCCTGCCTGTTTCGATGCAGCACTTTGAGACGCGCGCTGCATGCGTCTATGTTCATTGTGTCTGTCCATCTGGGCTCGTTTTTGTAACTGTGTTAGTTGAGCTTTGTGCTTTTAGAGCCGAGACATTTTTTCTTCCGGGGTTTCAGAAGCGCGTTGTAGGCGCCGACGTTTATTGTTTTTTTTCATGCGGGTTGGTGTGTTTGGTCCCGTTACCCGAGCCGTATGGTTTTGTACCCGTGATCGTGAATTCATGACTTGTTTGTTCTTCAGCGTTAGAAATATGGATAAGTAATAAGGAGGATTGCACTCACTGTTAATATGGAGCCTTTTCTGTGGTTGAACGGTTAATAGTGCATCAGTGTAATGAGATCGACCTATGCTGCATAGTTTGAACGTGTTCAGATGACGTATGTTTAATACGGACGGTTCGTTCAGTAATGGGGCTTTGTGTCTCATTTCTTATTTATGTTAGTGTGGTCGTGGGTCTGAATCCTCCTTTTTGTGTACGTTTCGTGTGCTATGTCCGTAGTCTGTCCCGTTTCGTGTCCAATGGGCTGTGTGTGGCGCTCGCGTCTGACTTCTTTTTTTTTGTGTGCTAGGGGCGCGTTGCCTCACTTTTTATCTCTGTTAGTGGAGGGGGTGTTTGTGTGTCGTGGGTCTGAATCCTCTTTTTTGTGTGCGTACCGTTTCGTGTGGTATGTGGCGCTTGTGTCTGACTCCTTTCTATTTGGTGTTCTAGGGGCGCGTCGCATCATTTCTTATTTCAGTTACTGGAGGGGGGCTTTGTGTGTCGTGGGTCTCAATCCTCTTCTTTGTGTGTGTCCCATTTCGTGTGCCATGGGCTTCGTGCGGCGCGCGTCTGACTCCTTTTTTCTGTGTGCTATGGGCGCGGCGCCTCATTTCTTATTTTACGTTGCTTTCCATCCGGTTTCCGTTGCTTGGAGGGGGGTTTTGTGGGGCGCCTGCGCAGTACGTCGTTTGCGTCCACGGCCCATGTCCCTGCGTCCATCCGGTTTACCATTCTCGTTTAGTAATGTGGATTACTGATTTCTTGCTAAATTCTGAAACTTTCTTAAACTGTTCATGAGATTTTTTTTGAGTTTAAGATAATGAAGGACCTCTTTTTCCATTAAATTATGGAAGGTGGGTTAGTATTCTTCTGGATCAAGGGTTCTCAAACTCGGTCCTGGGGACCCACTATGGTTGCAGGCTTTTGTTCCAACCAGATTTATAATCAGTGACAACACCTGATAGCACTGATCTCATTTAATTAGCTGGTATTTTTATTTCTCTTATTTTACATTCAGAAAAGCACAGCAGCATGATTTTTACATGTATAAAACATTTAGAAATATTTCTGGTTTTGCTATAGATTTAAATGCTTAACTCTCTTTTGTTGATTTCATTATAATTTTCCCTTTCTCTGTGAAGTTTTTCCCACTTCGTTGTATCTTATTATTGACAATTAAAAATGAGCAGAGCAGACACCCAGGCAAACAACGAAAGGATGCAATTACTTTAGCGTCAGACCCACTAATTAATAAATAATAGATTAATTAAACAGGTAGAACACCTGGAAAAGTAGAATGAAAATCAAGATGAAAATAGTGTTAAAAAGAAAAAAAAAATACATATTTTATACATTTATATATATGTTGCATAGTTTACTGTCAAATAATGCAAAGAGTACGCAACATGTGTTTCGCCCTTATTTGGGCTCATCAGGCATACACCCATCTCGGGGATCGAACCTTGGATGTCAGCATCAGAGGCGAAGCCTCTTTATGTTGTGCCACAGCGTGTGGTTCGTTTATTTGACAGCCTGGAGATCAGGGTAATAGCATTCATAGCATTTGTAGTCTAAATCACAATCTGATTGTATGGGTGGTTACCTACCAGGTAACGCTTGCGGTTGGTCTGCAAGTCGGCAAACATCTGCCACGGTGCCCTCTCAGTTGCGAGAAGCAGATCATAGAATGTTGCATAGTTTACTGTCAAATAATGCAAAGAGTACACGACACTTGTTTTGCCCCATATTTGGGCTCATCAGGCATACACACTCACTGCACCCCTCTCGGGGCAACTGAGAGGGCACTGTGGTGGATGTTTGCCGACTTGCAGACCAACCGCAAGCATTACATGGTAGGTAACCACCCATATAATCAGATTGTGATTAAGACTACGAATGCTATAAATATATATATATATATGGAAGAGAAGGTCTGTGATACGGTTTGCATATTTGCAGTTGGAGATCCACAAAGGGAGAAAAAACGAATCACGTATCATAAAATAGTTTTACTCCTGAGCTTTCAACCCCTATCAGGGGTCTTCATCAGAGGATAATGCTTAGATTTACAAGAATCAAAGGCAATATATAGCAACACATTCAGGGGGGGGTGGGTGGAGGTGACTAAGTCCGTATGATCAAAAGGGGGGGGGGGGGTTTATCGTTAAATTAAAGTGCATATTTCCTTCTTAAGTTGGCATATGCTGGGTTTATGTCCAAGTGTCTGTTGATGGCATTTTCATCTGATAGCCAAGACTCGTCCAACTCTCTGGCGCTTTTTGTACTGGCCTTAAATTTTACTTTCACGTTGTCCCAGTTGAATGTGTGTCCTGTCGATTTAGTATGTGCATATATCAAAGATAGTGCGTCCTTTCTTCTGACAGCGTTGCGATGTTCCTGTACACGTGTTGAAATTCTTTTTGACGTTTGTCCTATGTATACAGCTGAGCAAGAATTGCATGGAATACTATAAACTGCGTTTCGTGTTTCGGCTGTCGATTTCTTGTTTTTAGCATTAAACAGGACCATGCGCAGATTGTTGGTGGGTTTATGTGCTATTTTGATGCCCCACTTGGTCAGGGTGCGTGCCGTGCCTTCTGACACATTATGGTGGTATGGGAGTGAATGCCAGGTGGGGTGGGGGTTCTGATGTACGTCGCTTGTATGCTGATTCCTTTGGCGCCTGCTGTGTAGACTCCGATTAATGAATGATTTTGAGTATCCGTTCGAGGTGAAAAGTTGAAACAGATAGCGTCTCTCATTAATTTTTGTTTCCTTGGTATTACAATGCGTGTGGACTCGTTTAAATAGGGTTTTCACGCAGCTCCGTTTATGAGATACCGGGTGATTGCTGGCGAAGTGTAGAATCTTGTCTGCGTGGCATTGTTTGCGGTAAACACTTGTGGTCAGGGTGGCGTCACTATTTCTTTTGATGTAAATGTCCAGGAAATTGATGTGTCGATTATTTTCTTTTTCCATTGTGAACTAGATTGCAGGGAATATTGTGTTAATATGATTGAAGAATTCATTCAGCTGGTTCTTTCTTAATATGACGAATGTGTCGTCTACATAGCGTATCCAAATTTTGGGTGTAATCTGGGATAAAGCTATGTTTTCAAATCGTTGCATTACCAGTTCAGCTAGGAGTCCCGATAACGGTGATCCCATCGGCATGCCTTAATTCTGTGTGTAATACTTGCCGTTGAAATGAAAGTGCGTTTTTTGGCAAAGTGATATTAGGTGCATTAAGTCTTTGATGGACAGTTTGGTTCTTGTCTCTATGGTGGGGTCACTATCCAGTTTCATTAATAATGTTTCTGTGGCCAGTTGGGTCGGGATCATGGTGTATAGCGATATAACATCAAACGAGACCATGATCTCGTCCTCGGCGATGGATACGTCATTCAAGCGCTGTAATGCCGACTCCGCGCTGTTGACAGAATAATCCGAGTCGTCTGTTAAATGTTTAAGTAGTTGGAAAAGTCTTTTTGACAAGTTGTATGATGGTCCGCCTATTAGGCTAACCACTGGTCTGTATTTTAGTGGTGTTTTGTGTATTTTTGGGAGTCCATAAAATTCCGGGCAGTTAGCATCATTGGATTTCATTTTGTGAAAGTTCTGTACATCTAGGTGGTTACCATTTCAGAGTTTTGTCAGAGTATAGTTTATTTTATTCTGTGTGGTTTTTGTTGGGTCGTTATTTAGCTGTTGATAAGTATTAGTGTCCGAAAGCATTTCTTCTATGGCTGTGGTGTATTGTTCTCTGTCTAGGATAACAGTTGCGCCTTTTTTGTCAGCTGGTGTAATAATAATGCTGTTGTCATTCCGTAAAGATCTTAAAGCTTTCTGTTCACTTGCCAGAATACGTGTGGTTGGTTGTCTTGTGTGTAGCTGGCTGGCGACGTTGCATCTTATTTCTTGTGCCTGTTCTGTTGGTATTTTTTCAGCACCCATGTACTGTCCGGGAAGTCTGGCCAGAAGTGGTCTTCATGGAAGAGTTGCAGCCATAAAGCCATACCTCCGATGTGGAAACAAGGCCAAGCAACTCAAGTATGTACGAAAACATAGGAACTGGGGTGCAGAAAAATGGCAGCAGGTGCTCTGAACTGATGAGTCAAAATTTGAAATATTTGGCTGTAGCAGAAGGCAGTTTGTTCGTCGAGGGGCTGGAAAGCGGTACAATAATGAGTGTCTGCAGGCAACAGTGAAGCATGGTGGAGGTTCCTTGAACGTTTGGGGCTGCATTTCTGCAAATGGAGTTGGAGATTTGGTCAGGATTAATGGTGTTCTCAATGCTGAGAAATACAGGCAGACACTTATTCATCATGCAATACCATCAGGGAGGCGTATGATTGGCCTCAAATTTATTCTGCAGCAGGACAACGACCCCAAACATACAGCCAAAGTCATTAAGAACTATCTTCAGCGTAAAGAAGAATGAGAAGTCCTGGAAGTGATGGTATGGCCCCCACAGAGCCCAGATCTCAACATCATCGAGTGTGTCTGGGATTACATGAAGAGACAGAAGGATGTGAGGAAGCGTACATCCATAGAAGATCTGTGGTTAGTTCTCCAAGATGTTTGGATCAACCTACCACCCGAGTTCCTTCAAAAACTGTGCAAGTGTACCTAGAAGAATTGATGCTGTTTTGAAGGCAAAGGGTGGTCACACCAAATATTGATTTGATTTAGATTTCTCTTTTGTTCATTCACTGCATTTTGTTGATTGATGAAAATAAATGATTAACACTTCCATTTTTGAAAGCATTCTTTGTTTACAGCATTTTTTTACACCTGCCTAAAACTTTTGCACAGTGCTGTGTGTGTGTATATGTGTGTGTGTGTGTATATATATATATATATATATATATATATATATATATATATATATATATACTATACAGTGGAACCTCGGGTCACGACCGTAATTCGTTCCAAAACTCGTAACCCGATTTGGTTGTGACCCGAAGTAATTTCCCCCATAGGATTGTATGTAAATGCAATTAATCCATTCCAGACCGTACAAACTGTATGTAAGTATATTTTTTTTAAAGATTTTTAAGCACAAATATAGTTAATTAAACCATAGAATACACAGCATAATAGTAAACTAAATGTAAAAACATTGAATAACACTGAGAAAACCTTGAACAACAGAGAAAACTAACATTACAAGAGTTTGTGTTATAGTGCTACGAATCGCTCGCTAAAAACACTTTTTTAATGAGTTTTAAGCACAGGGAAAAAAGTGAACCTTTGAAAAATCAGTAATTTAATAAACAATCAAGAAAAGTAACATTGCAACACGAACCGATCGCTGTAAACAGAAGTGAAGTGGAGGTTAAAATCCAATAGAAAAAGTCTTCATTAAATACGAGGTTAAAACAATGCTCGAATCAGTCTCTTTAAAAACAAGCGCGATGCATTCTTTAACTACCTTCTCGGCCTTATGCCAGCCGTCTCTCGCGCGCGCTCGTGTGTGTCTCTGTCTCTCTCTCTCGCTGCACTGGGAGAGACTGAACACGTGCGGAAATCATCGGTGCGCACAAACCGAAAGGGAAACCGGCTTCTTCGTATACAGAGTGTGTGGTCGTGAACAGATGCAAAAGTTTGCCGAACTTTTTGGTCGTGACCCGATTTGTACGTGTACAGAGACGTTCGTGAACTGAGGCTCCACTGTGTGTTTATATATGTATATATATATATATATATATATATATATATATATATATATATATATATATATATATATATATATATATACCAAACTTAGTTTTTCTAATTTCTATATTGTTCCCAAAACACAGAGCTTTAAAATTAACACATCACTTAATTAGCCCAGGAGTCCAATTAAAAACAAACTGGTTGGAACAAAAACCTGCAGCCACATTGGGCCACCAGGACCAAGTTTGAGAATCCCTGTTCTAGATGATCAACATGAGTCTTTCAGCGACCAGTGAGATACCACAGTGTATTTTTCATTGCATAATGTTGTCCTGTGGAGTGTTTACTTTGAATATTGAATATTAATTGATTTAAGATCCAGGACTACAGTATTTTAGAGAGATGCAAAGGTTTTAAACCAAAATGGTTTGAATGATAATTGAAGCATAGAGCATCCCCACTACATATAACTTGGGAAGGCAGGGACTTGATGACATCATTCACAACTTGGATCTTGTCCTGAATATGTTTTAAGATGGTTTTAAATGTGGTATATTTGTGTGTTGTGCAATTTCTGTTTGAGTTCTGCCATGCTTTCCATAGATTGAACAATGTATTTTATTGATAGTTGAATTACATTCCTTATCTGAAATTGTAATGGAAACAACAAATCACTTTCCCATCATCTCCTTGGAATTTATATCATCTATGGGTAAATTCCCTGAAAGTTATTGGTAGAATCTATAAATACTTCCCATATTTTTTCATTTGCTTTTCGTGAAATGTCTGGTTTGTATGCGGAAAAAAAGAAGTGCTTTACTGGAAGATAACATTTATGACATTGTAGCTCAACTGACATCAAATTATCTGTATAGAGCTCTGTAAGTCCTCAGATATGTTCTGGCTTTGATAAACTGAATACTGCATAGGTCAAAGAAGCCTGGAATACATAAACACCATGCATTGGGGCACCTGGGAAGACCATATCTGCCTTAAAGTATGTACTGCACTGGTACCATATCTTAAGTGAGCAGTGAGCCATTGGGTTGCCGGTGAGTTGGATAATTATGTTGGATCGAGCACACAACAAAGCATACAGTGGATTTTGAGGAAAGATTCCTTTCCCATGACTAATTAAGAAGGTGTACAAAAGTCTTGCTGATTTTTGCCCTCTAGTCCTATCATAATAATTTCTTGTAATTATTTGTTTTCAGTGAGTTACTTGTGATCTTATATTATAATTATTCATGCTACAAAATTTTTTTCTAGTTGCTTAATTATAAAAAACGTTATACTTTGGAAAATGAAAAACTATTATGTAAAGCATGGTCTTATTCTACATGTAGTTCTGTTGATTGACAAGAAAATATTCTAGAATTTGCATATTAGAAACGTTATTGTGTACAGGAAGTGATTTTTTTTCTTTTGCCTTAATGCTGACTAAATGAACAAGCACAGGCTGAGATTGTTTATTATGGAAAACAAAAGATTAATTTGAGATCTCTGTCTTTATCCTCTCACATAACATAAACAGTGCCAAACTGAAAATGTCAATGGTTATTGCATGTTTACCATGTGCTAGTTACAGGATAAAAATATCTCCGATCTATCAGATTACATCTGCTGAAAAAAATAACTTGCATATTCTACAAATAATGTAAAGTGCATCTTTGCATATATTCCAAGATCTTTTCTTTGAATCTCTATTTCTGCTTACTTGTTTCAGTGACGTGTATCTTTGCTGAAGTGACAGGTGCACTGGCTAATTTGAGAAGATTCTCATAAGGAATTTTCTGATGTTTGTATTTTTGTGTGTGTATATAAAAAGTAGAGTGCACCCTTTTAAATATAGTATATTACTTCCCAAATGGGCAGATGACTGGTGTTTGAAAAATATTTTTCACTTCTCATAATGCTTGCATGCCGACTAGTTCTTAAAAACAAAGTTGTTTCATATCTTTGGAGTGGCATGTCAGCATTACAACAATGGCTGGAGAATAATGAGAGAAGGCAAGTTGCCATGTTGTTGACTGGTGTTTGAAAAATATTTTTCACTTCTCATAATGCTTGCATGCCGACTAGTTCTTAAAAACAAAGTTGTTTCATATCTTTGGAGTGGCATGTCAGCATTACAACAATGGCTGGAGAATAATGAGAGAAGGCAAGTTGCCATGTTGTTTACCTCAGCATTCTTCTTTTACTAAATGCACTGGTACTTGATTGTTAGGCTGCTGCAGCAGAGCAGTCTATAGTGCGGATAGTCATATTAGATGAAGAGAGGGGCATTGTGGGCAGTTTTTGGAAATTTGCTGAATCCTAGAATGCACTTTGATTTTTAGCATTATTTTAAAAATCTGAAAAATGCTTTTCCTTATCCTAAATAATACCTAATGCTCTTAATTCATTAGGGGACGCTATAAATCTGTAACTTAATTTTCATTTTGGAGATTTATTCACTTCTGTTTATTAAAGACTTGTGACCTTGTTACCTCATTGTAATTCCTAACACTGTTTCCCACTGTGAGATTTTTTTTATAATTTAAAGTCATTTCTGTCTTTTGCAAGATCATACTGATTTTCTTTGAGTATGCCAGCCTTAGTCCTACTTGCTTCTTCAGTTTTGTAGAGGGTTTCATTTATTGGCTTTTACAGACAAAGGGAATCCAGGATTAATATTTTATTTTGCCTCTGTTGTCATTATAGTGTTCCATTTTACTGTATTAAACAGTAAGTTTTTCCCTCTTAAAAAGACTATCCTGTGTTTTAACAAAAGTATCACTGGTCCATCTACCATTTTTCTTTTTCCTTTTTTTTATCCTTAACTAGGTCAGAGATAGCATGAGTCTGTCTTGGCACCATTGAACACATGGTATTAAATGCTCGATCCTGGAGCAAATTCATGCTCAAACCCAAAATAGGTCATACCTGACCAATTAAGAGTCTTTAGTTATCCCAGCATGCTTCTATTTATGGGGGAGTAAAGTAGAACATTCAGAGGAGACTTGCAAAATATGCAGAATTTTTATGTTGCATTTAATACAAAGACGATGAAATTCTTATACATTATGCTAATTTTGCATATACTGTATATATTTTAAGGTTTAAGTAATACTATTTTTGTTTATAATTAATAATTATGTGAAAATACATTTGTGATTTGTTTTTATTGTACTGTCCTATCTTGTACAACCAATGTTTTATAAAAAATACTAGCTCTGTGTAAAAATAATGCAATATCTATTGCAAAATAACTTTTTTTGTGTTTTTGAGTGGTGGGAACAGGCTTCTGTAGATTGTCAAAAGTTTCAACTGCCTTATTCTTTGCTATGGTTAATAGGTGTAGGATAGGTGTAAAAGTAAGGATTTAGACAGACTTGTCATTCTGTGTTGTTCTACTTCCAGTCTTTAAACTTATATCATAATTTTTGTTTTATGGGATTTCATAGAGGCAAATTTGCATATGATTCTGTGATTCATTTTTGCTTCTGTCGATTTTCTCAGAGATGAGTGGGATAAAACAAGAGTGGTTGGGTTTGATGGCAGCCTTTTCCTCAGCTGAAATAACAGATTTGGTTAAAGTTGAGGAGTAACTGCAACTGAAGTTTCTTACTTTCTGTTATCAGATGACATTGTTTATCTTTTCTTTCCATGGAATGGTCACTGGACTTTTGTGGGGAATAAAGACCTGACTTCTGTGTAAAACCTCACTAAGGAAATCCTATAGTATAATATTAAACAAAATTTATCAGAGCAGCGTGTGGTAATGGTTAGTGCAACTGTGTCACAGATCCAGTATTGTGGGTCTGAATCCTTTGACTAGTCCTCACCTGTGTGGAGCTTGAGCATTCTCAATGTGCCTGCTTTGGTTTTCGTTTTCTTCCTATAGTACATCCCCAAAGGTACAAGTGGTATTTGTTAATTGTTAATTCTAAATTGACAGTTCCCCTCCCCACAACCCAAAACTAAGCAGATTTGAGAATGTTTTGTCATTTTAATTTGGTGCAACTCTTGCTTCTCACGGATACAGCGTCCTGGGTTTAAATCCTACTCTCAAATGTTGTCCTTGTTGAGTTTGCACATTCTCCCTGTACCCATTCGTATTTTCTTCTGGGTACTCCAGTTTTTCTACCATATCCCCAATTGATTGGTAATTCCAGACTCACCGAGTGTGAGTGTACAAATGACTGTACTATGTAATGGGCTGTGCCCTCCCCAGAGTTGTTGCCTACATTGTGCCTAGTGTTACCAAGATAGAACCTGGCCTTCCACAATCCTGAACTAGAAAACTGAGTTTGTGAATTGTAAGCTTATTATGTTAATCCTGGTTTTAATTTGTAGAATAAAGTATATATTAAATATATACAGTGGGGGAAATAAGTATTTGATCCCCTGCTGAATTTGTAAGTTTGCTCACTTACAAAGAAATGAACAGTCTCTAATTTTTATGGTAGTTTCATTTTAATGGAGCGAGACAGAATATCATCCAAAAAATCCAGATAAAAAACACATTACATTAAAGTTATAAATTGATTTGAATGTCATTGAGAGAAATAAGTATTTGATCCCCTAAAACCCAGCCAGAATTCAGGCTTCCACATATTGGCTGTGTGCCCATATGGTACACACATTACAATCAGTCAGTCAGTCAATCAATCAATCACAGATACTCCTGATCTCAGCTCATTATGTGTATAAAGCACACCTGTCCACAGAATCAATTTCTTCCATTCCATCCTCTCCACCACCATGGGCAAGACCAAAGAGCCATCAAAGGACATCAGGGACAAGATTATAGACCTGCACAAAGCTGGAATGGGCTACAAGACCATCAGCAAGAAGCTTGGTGAGAAGGTGACAGCTGTTGGTGTGATTATTCAGAAATGGAAGAAATATAAACTGACCATCAATTGCCTTCAGTCTGGAGCTCCATGCAAGATCTTGCCTCATGGGGTGAGGATGATCATGAGAAAGGTGAGGGATCAGCCCAAAACTACATGGGAGGAACTCATTAATGATCTGAAGGCAGTTGGGGCCACAGTCACCAAGAACACCATTGGTAACACACTACACCGTAATGTATTGAAATCTTGCAGTGCCCCCAGGGTCGCCCTGCTCAAGAAGGCACATGTTCAGGCCCGTCTTAAGTTTGCCAGTGAATACCAAGCTTCTTGCTGATGGTCTTGTAGCCCATTCCAGCCTTGTGTGGGTCTACAATCTTGTCCCTGATGTCCTTTGACGGCTCTTTGGTCTTGCCCGTGGTGGTGGAGAAGTTGGAATGGAAGACATTGATTCTGTTGACAGGTGTGCTTTATACACATGACAAGTTGAGAGCAGGAGTAACTGTAATTGATTGACTGATTGATTGTAATCTGTGTACCACATGGGCACACAGCCAATCTGTGGGAGCCAGAATTCTAGTTGGGTTGTAGTTGATCAAATACTTACCTGTATTTCTCACAATGACTTTCAGATCAATTTATAGCTTTTATGTAATGTGTGTTTTCTGGATTTTTGGTTGATATTCTGTCTCTCTCCATTAAAATGAAACTACAATAAAAATTAGAGACTGTTCATTTTTTTGTAAGTGAGCAAACTTACAAATTCAGCAGGGGATCAAATACTTATTTCCCTCACTGTACAAGTGCTTAATAAATAAAACTGAAGCATGATTATTTTTAAGGTTCGCTATATAAAGAAGGTATACTTTGTGTTATAAATCTTATACCATCATACTAATATAAATATCATAATAAATACATTGTTTGGAATGACTTAGCTTTTTCTGTTTTACAATATACTGTTATGTTAACATACTGTTTTTATAATGTCTTATTTAGAATGTTTTGGTAAAATAATATTTTAAATACAATACAGGTACAAGAATATTTGCTTCTTATAAACTGATAAAAACAGATCTTGCCTGTATTATAAATTTATAATTGCAGTTTATTATAGTGACTAATTCTTTAATGATCTTAATATCCTTTACAAAAATTGAGGAAATAGATTTAATTATTCAGTGTTATTTTTAACCATCTATCACATTGCTACCCTAATTAATTTTCATTGCTGAAGAACAGTACCTTGAGGTATTATGATTTTCTGGGAGGCAGTATGCCATAAAAATAGGTGGGATATCATAGACTTGCTCTAGAAATTAAAGAAAACTTTTAGTTAAATAACAGATCTTAGAAAAAAAAGTCAGATGCTGTATATACAGCATTAGGCATTTTATCAGTGTATATGCCTGTCTGTAATGGTGTGTACTTGGCATGTACTTGTTTTACAAACAGTTGCATTTGTTATAACAATTTTTCCCTTAATTTTTTTTCAGGTGTATGTACCAGAAATCACCAGGTAATCCTGTCTTAAATTTTTATCACATTTATGTTATGCCACATTTTGATAACAGCATTTAATTAGTTTCTTAAATTTCTATTATTAAATAAAATGCAATTACACTTAAAGTTCCTTGTGCAGGGCTTTTCCATGAAAACTGAGACAGGGTTTGGTGACAAGTTTGTTACTCACTTGTTTATATTTAGTACTGTATTGATTGTTATTAAATATTACACATTAACCCATTATACAGTTAAAAGCACAAATGCCATTCTTATGTCTTTTTATTTGCCATTTAAAATGGAAATCACTAGGTAGCTTGCAGTTTTAGTTTTTTGTCCTGGGGATGGGTGGAGCTCAAGGCAAGGCAAACTGGCAAGTTTATCAATGAACTTTGAGTTACAAGCTTAAAGCAGGTATAACTCATGTTTTAGAATTCAAATAAAGATATCTCTGGACATATCTGCATCTCTTTGGCCTTCAGGGGACACATAAAAGGGGATACCCATAAAACTCACATAAACATTTCCTGGGTCCAATTATTTGTGTTGGAGGTACAACGTGTCAATTTCACCATACAGTGAAAATAATTTTATAATGGTTTTGTGTAACTGGGTTGGTTTTGGCTAGTAAGTATGAACAGAAATAATAAATGATTTATAGTGTAACTTGTTTTGCAGTAATAAGGTATTGCTGATCAAATTAGATTTTTTAGATGCAGAATAGCTTTGGGAAAAATAAATGTAATTTCCATCATTGCAGTAGATAAAGGATTACCAGAAAGAGAGGAACGTGGATACACTGTGCTCTGTATGTTTTGAGGCCATGATACAAGCCAGGTGGAGTGGTGGCTCTGAGGCTAGGGATCTGCACTGGCAATCGGATGGTTGCCGGTTCAAATCCCATAAATGCCAATAGGGACTCTGCTTTGTTGGGCCCTTGAGCAAGGCCCTTAACCTGCAATTGCTGAGCGCTTTGAGTAGTGAGAAAAGTGCTATATAAATGCAAAGAATTATTATTATTATTAAGCATAAATGCATTTATTTTGGGCTATCACAATACCAAAATGATTAACTCTGCTGCTGATTTACTTCTCATGGGAGGGTATGTAAAGCAGCAGAGTTCTACCCTTTTATACTGTATTACGTTGAATTAAGCTGTTCTTTTACATGTTAGAGTTCTTCTTATTCTTTCTCTCCTAACCAAAAGAGTTGCATGTTAATTAACAAGGAACCCTTAAATTTGCCTTGTAATAACATGAAACCTATTTGTACTGGCGCATACTTGTCTCTTGACAGGAGCTTTGCCAATTGATTAAATTACTATGGAGGACTTTTGCATCTGTTTGTGTTTTTTAGAATTTTTAATGCAACTGTACATTGCATTGCATAGAAGAAGCAGTTACCATATACTGTACTTTCGGAATGCTGACATATTCTCTTCCTAAGGACGTATTACATAAAATGATAAGCAGTTATTGCATTGACTACAAGAAATAGCGTGGAATGTATGTGTTTATCTAGGTATTATCTTTCTTATGTTAATTTAGTAACATATGCAAACAATTCATACATTACAGTTTAGTAAGCAACCTGCAGTAATATGTAGTGTTGCAAAACATCCAGTTTTCTCTTGTAAATTTACACTAAAAATAGCCTGCTTATTTTTTATCTTTTATTAAAAATATTGAAATCTATGTACATTTCAAGTTATTGTTCTGGACTCTGTCCAGAAATTATATCTCAAGTATTATTTCTGATGCTTCATTTGGAGACTGCTTTGATCAAATCCAGGACCTTCTTACTCCCTTTTGTAGACTTATGCTGCCTTAAGGCATGTCAGTAACTACATTATATATTTCTAAAAATAAATATAGTCTGTTTGTATTCTTTCTTATGTAGGTAAAGATGAAGAAGGAAAAAGTATTTGTCCTCACTGTTTTCAATTTCGGCTTCCTGGATCCTTCAGAATGCGTCTCAAACCAAAAAACAAGCTTAATCCAAGAGTGCAGTCTGTATTGAAAAGAGAAGCGGCTCATAAACCACTGAGTCTAAAGCATGTTAAAATCCTGCAGAAGTACAAAAATTCTACTGGTCAGATGGTAAGAACAATGATAATCTGCATAACAAGCAAGATAGTCATTTATATACATATAATCTTTTTGGTTACAGTACTTCTCTATGCAGGAAAGGTGCTGAGATACGGCATTTAAAATTTGCTATTCCAAATAGTCAAATTTTAAAGTCATCCAAAAATCATTACTGTAGGTGTGATGTGTCAGGTAGATCAGTCCTTTCTAATCAGTGGTTTTGCTGGGTATTTTTTAACAGTTTATGCTTAATTTTGTATCATAAATCTCTCAGTAAGCGAAATTTCATTGTCTTCACTTGTTCAGTTTTGGTCTTAGCAATGAACTCTAGTCCTATACAAAGCAACCCCTGCTTGTACCATTGACTGTAAAAAAATCTCCTGCAGATAGCCATAATGTTCTGTTATGTAAAAAGGAATACCCCACTTTTTATATGTTACTTACACTGTGTACTTTGTAGTGGGTAGCCAAGAAAAGTGTACAGTAATCCCTCGCTGTATCGCGCTTCGCACACCTAGACGATACGGACACTCGTCTAAAAATGCTGAAAGATTATCTTCACGTTGCTACCTTCTGTGCAGCTGCTTTGTGAAGCGACATGCTGCACGGTGCTTCGCATACTTAAAAGCACGAAGGGCACGTATTGATTTTCGATTGTTTGCTTTTCTCTGTCTCTCTCTATCTCTCTCTCTTTCTCTTTCTCTGCTCCTGACGGAGGGGGTGTGAGCTGCCGCCTTCAACAGCTTTGTGCCGCGGTGCTTCGCATACTTAAAAGCCAAACAGCCCTATTGATTTGTTTGCTTTTCTCTATCTCTCTGACATTATCTGCTCCTGACACGCACTGCTTTGAAGAGGAAGATATGTTTGCATTCTTTTAATTGTGAGACGGAACTGCCATCTCTGTCTTGTCATGGAGCACAGTTTAAACTTTTGAAAAAGAGACAAATGTTTGTTTGCAGTGTTTGAATAAAGTTCCTGTCTCTCTACAACCTCCTGTGTTTCTGCGCAAATCTGTGACCCAAGCATGACAATGTAAAAATAACCATATAAACATATGGTTTCTACTTCGCGGATTTTCCTATTTCGCGGGTGGCTCTGGAACGCAACCCCCGCGATGGAGGAGGGATTACTGTAATCTAATTTGTTTATGCAGAATGGAAAGAAAGACGTTTTTCACATAACAGAAGTCCATGGTGCCAGTGCTGTACAATGGCAAACAATGTAAAAATGTGTATGGGGGAAAAAAAGTAAAAAAAAAAAAAAAAAAATCTCATTAATCAAAAAATCCATATGCCTATTATCCAATTACTTGCTCAAAACACACAATACAATTGATTTTCTTGTAAATATTGTTAAATGAATGCTTCTAGAATTATCGGCCCATATATAAACAGAAAACCAAAAGACTCATGAGAGTGACATTTTAAGTTGAAGAGCTGCCTCTCTGTGTGATTCATTGGTCAAGAATCTTGTCTTCAATTCAAAAAATTCTAAATTTCTGAAAGTAGTTGTGAATTGATTTTTTGATCCCGTTAATATTGTTACCAAACATTGGTACTTTGCTACAACCCAGGAGGGGGGCTGCCGTCTGTCGCTCCGGGGGAGGTACGGCTCTGGATATGTTCTCTCCCCCAGTACTTCCAGTATAGAGTGTTCTGGCCGAGTAAGGGCCCTGGCCATCGCCACACTGCATGTGTGTATATGTGTGTGTGTGTATATGTATATACAGTTAGGTCCATAAATATTTGGACAGAGACAACTTTTTTCTAATTTTGGTTCTGTACATTACCACAATGAATTTTAAATGAAACAACTCAGATGCAGTTGAAGTGCAGACTTTCAGCTTTAATTCAGTGGGGTGAACAAAACGATTGCATAAAAATGTGAGGCAACTAAAGCGTTTTTTGAACACAATCCCTTCATTTCAGAGGCTCAAAAGTAATTGGACAATTGACTCAAAGGCTATTTCATGGACAGGTGTGGGCAAGTCCGTTGTTATGTCATTATCAATTAAGCAGATAAAAGGCCTGGAGTTGATTTGAGGTGTGGTGCTTGCATGTGGAAGATTTTGCTGTGAACAGACAACATGCGGTCAAAGGAGCTCTCCATGCAGGTGAAAGAAGCCATCCTTAAGCTGCAAAAACAGAAAAAACCCATCCGAGAAATTGCTACAATATTACGAGTGGCAAAATCTACAGTTTGGTACATCCTGAGAAGGAAAGCAAGCACCGGTGAACTCAGCAACGCAAAAAGACCTGGACATCCACGGAAGACATCAGTGGTGGATGATCGCAGAATCATTTCCATGGTGAAGAGAAACCCCTTCACAACAGCCAACCAAGTGAACAACACTCTCCAGAGGGTAGGTGTATCGATATCTAAGTCTACCATAAAGAGAAGACTGCATGAAAGTAAATACAGAGGGTGCACTGCAAGGTGCAATCCACTCATAATCCTCAAGAACAGAAAAGCTAGATTGGACTTTGCTAAAGAACATCTAAAAAAGCCAGCACAGTTCTGGAAAAACATTCTTTGGACAGATGAAACCAAGGTCAACCTCTACCAGAATGATGGCAAGAAAAAAGTATGGAGAAGGTGTGGAACAGCTCATTATCCAAAGCATACCACATCATCTGTAAAGCACGGCAGTGTGATGGCTTGGGCGTGCATGGCTGCCAGTGGCACTGGGACACTAGTGTTTATTGATGATGTGACACAGGACAGAAGCAGCTGAATGAATTCTGAGGTGTTCAGAGACTGTGTCTGCTCAAATCCAGCTAAATGCAGTCAAATTGATTGGGCGGCGTTTCATGATACGGATGGACAATGACCCAAAACATACAGCCAAAGCAACCCAGGAGTTTATTAAAGCAAAGAAGTGGAAAATTCCTGAACGGCCAAGTCAGTCACCTGATCTTAACCCAATTGAGCATGCATTTCACTTGTTGAAGACTAAACTTCAGACAGAAAGGCCCACAGACAAACAGCAACTGAAAGCCGCTGCAGTAAAGGCCTGGCAGAGCATTAAAAAGGAGGAAACCCAGCATCTGGTGATGTCCATGAGTTCAAGACTTCAGGCTCTCATTGCCAGCAAAGGGTATTATCAACCAAGTATTAGAAATGAACATTTTATTTCCAGTTATTTAATTTGTCCAATTACTTTTGAGCCCCTGAAATGAAGGAATTGTGTTAAAAAAATGCTTTAGTTGCCTCACATTTTTATGCAATTTTTTTTGTTCACCTCACTGAATTAAAGCTGAAAGTCTGAACTTCAACTGCATCTGAGTTGTTTCATTTAAAATTCATTGTGGTAATGTACAGAACCAAAATTAGAAAAAAGTTGTCTCTGTTCAAATATTTACGGACCTAACTGTATATATTGTGGGCTGTAAGTGGTGCTCCAACTCTCCAAACCTGACAAAAGTAGATGCAGACACAAGTCAAGTACAACACACAGCTTTTATTTTGTTGTAGGAAACTCTTCCCAGTCATTTCCCAATCAGCCAACACAGTACAATAAGCACAGTCACACAACTCTTTGCTTTCTTTTATTTTTCTCTTCCTTCTGTCTTTATATCTCTGTTTCCACCTCCACTTCTCCTCCACATCTTATCCCTACCAACTTTGGCTCCTGGAACAACGTGAGGTGGCTTCTTTTACCCTGCACCCATCAGTACTTCTGGTGGCCCATTAGCATGGTCCAGAAGCACTTCCAGGTGAGGCCTGCACTGTACCAGCCCCCCCCCCCCCCCCAGTGGCATCCCCGGAACCCAACAGGGCTATGCCACCAAACTCCAACTCCCATGAAACCCAGTGGGAATCCAAGGCACTGCAGAACTCCACTGGGGCTGCAATCTAGCTATCTGGGGGAGATAAAGCCCTGAACCTGCTTGCTTCCCCCGTCCTTCCATACAGCAGGTGTCCTAGTTTGATAAGGGTGTTGGCTGTCCAAAAGTATATATGTAGTATATATATTGTAATAAATAAATAAATGTGTATGTATATATATATATATATATATATATATATATATGTATGTATGTATGTATGTGTGTATATATATATATATATATATATATGTTTGTATGTATGTATGTATGTATGTATGTATGTGTGTATATATATATATATATATATGTATGTATGTGTGTGTGTGTGTGTGTGTGTATATATATATATATATATATATATATGTATGTATGTATGTATGTATGTACAGTAATCCCTCCTCCATCGCGGGGTTGCGTTCCAGAGCCACCCGCGAAATAAGAAAATCCGCGAAGTAGAAACCATATGTTTATATGGTTATTTTTATATTGTCATGCTTGGGTCACAGATTTGCGCAGAAACACAGGAGGTTGTAGAGAGACAGGAACGTTATTCAAACACTGCAAACAAACATTTGTCTCTTTTTCGAAAGTTTAAACTGTGCTCCATGACAAGACAGAGATGACAGTTCCGTCTCACAATTAAAAGAATACAAACATATCTTCCTCTTCAAAGGAGTGCGTGTCAGGAGCACAGAATGTCACATAGATAGAGAAAACAATCTCTAGCAAACAAATCAATAGGGCTGTTTGGCTTTTAAGTATGCGAAGCACCGCGGCACAAAGCTGTTGAAGGCGGCAGCTCACACCCCCTCCGTCAGGAGCAGGGAGAGAGAGACAGAGTTTGTTTTTCAGTCAAAAATCAATACGTGCCCTTCGAGCTTTTAAGTATGCGAAGAACTGTGCAGCATGTCGTTTCAGGAAGCAGCTGCACAAAAGATAGCAACGTGAAGATAATCTTTCAGCATTTTTTAGACGAGCGTCCGTATCGTCTAGGTGTGCGAACAGCCCCCCTGCTCAATCCCCATACGTCAGGATCAGAGAAAGTCAGCGCAAGATAGAGAGAAAAGTAAGCAATCTAGCTTCTCAGCCATCTGCCAATAGCATCCCTTGTATGAAATCAACTGGGCAAACCAACTGAGGAAGCATGTACCAGAAATTAAAAGACCCATTGTCCGCAGAAATCCGCGAACCAGCAAAAAATCTGCGATATATATTTAAATATGCTTACATATAAAATCCGCGATGGAGTGAAGCCGCGAAAGGCGAAGCGCGATATAGCGAGGGATCACTGTATGTGTATATATATATATATATATATATATATATATATATATAATATATATACATACACTAGGGGCTCCGCCCCCTGCTCGCTTCGCTCGCCAACCCCTGGCGTTGGGGGCATGACAAAGAGTGAGATGTATGAATTAGATATAGAATAGTGTGCAGGTTTGGATGATGCCTATATAAATAAAAAATAGAGTGTTTGGCATAGAGTAATGTTTTATTGGAATATTTCTTTGTATACTACATTACTAGTAAAGATGGTGTCTTGTCTTTGAATGAGTCTTCCTTGGCATGGATCATTTATAACTTTAACTTTAACGTCAGATGAACGTCGAACACGTGAGAAGGCAACATAAAGTTGTCCATGTCCAAAAACGGATTCAGAGAGGTAGATGCCAACCTTGTCCATGGTTTGTCCTTGTGATTTGTTGATGGTCATGGCAAATGCAGGTTTAATGGGGAACTGTCGGCATTTCAATGTAAAAGGTAATTCTAGGTCAGAACTCGTAAGGTCAATTCTAGGAATGAGAACAGTATTGTTAGCATGTGAATCTGAAAGAACTGTTGCTTGAATAACATTGTGTGTCATGGTGTTGACGACTAACCGTGTGCCATTGCATAAACCCTGTTTAGTGTTAAGGTTTCTTAATAGCATGATTATTGTTCCGTTTTTAAGGGTAAGGTTGTGTTGTGGTCATCCGTCCGGGTTAATAGTGTTCAAATATTCTAAGGGGAAATTCAGATGTTCATTGTCGTCATCAGAGTCAACTTTGTCAGAGCTTAGAAAGAGCCGTGTCTCTCCAGGAAGTAATGAAATGACCTGGTTATTAATGTGATTAACATTAATATTTTTTGGACATAATATAGTGCGTTGTGTTAACCACATATGCGAAAGCAGTATGGGCCATTGCCTTTTGGTGGCCTGATATGTACTCCGGTAGATGCAAAAGCAAATGAACAATTGTAGGATCTAATGCAGTTCATAAAGTTTTTACTTTCAGGCACATCGTTAGTTAGAAGCTTCTGTAGATATTCAGGATATGAATGTAAAGGAGGCAGTCTAATCTGCCCCTTTTGACAACAATGTGTAAATTCATTATTTGTATTGCCAGTTGTTTCTTCTGGGAAGTTAAGTGAATGACAATGATTGCAAATGACATTCATTAATCCCAATGAATTTTCCTCAATAGTGGACTCATTATTGAAGGCGTTGTCAGCCAACTGGCGTAAGCGTTTAGCAGGTGTCTGGCGTTGATGTCCGCGACGGGCATGTTTTGCTTGTGGCGTTTGAGTGCCGCGTTGTTGCATGTCCATTATTTGTGACGCGTTATTTTTGAGTTTTAATTGATTCGCCTCCGCTTTGCGAAAAGTCCGTTTCAGTCTACGTCGTGCATTGTTTGTATCGAGCCTTGTCCGTTTTTGTATGTCGGTCAGTTGAGCTTTCTGCTTTTGGAGTCTTGCTTGCTTGTTTTCTGGCAGGTCATATGCGCGTTGTACACGTCTGCGTTCATTTATTCTGTCTCTTCGCTCCCTTTTTTTGTATGTCTGAGACGCGAGCTCTTTCTTTTGAAATCGTGCTTGTTTCGATGCAGCACTTTGAGACGCGCGCTGTATGCGTCTACGTTCATTGTGTCTGTCCATTTGGGCACGTCTCTGTAACGGGGTTACTTGAGCTTTGCGTTTTTTGATCCGAGACATTTTCTCTCCCGGAGTTTCCGAAGCGCGCTTTATGCGCCGCCGTGTATTTTGTTGTTTCATTCGTGTTCGTGTGTTTGGTCCCGTTATCCGATCCGAATCGTTTTGTACCCGTGACTGTGTATTCATGATTTGTTTGTTCCTCAGCGTGCGAAATATGGATAAGTAATAAGGAGGATCGCACTCACTGTTAATATGGAGCCTTTTCTGCAGTTGAACGGTTAATAGTGCTTTATTGTAAGGAGATCCACCTATGCTGCCTAGTGTG